>NC_030424.2:510000-702500 GCF_001660625.3 Ictalurus punctatus
CACACACACACACACACACACGGTGGATATCACAGCCCAAGAGATTAGCAATGTCAAGCACCAGGGCTATTTCTCTACCAATCAATAAAAATGTCATCTGGAACAGTGTTGCTTTTTCTAACGCGTTTATGATTTTGTCAGCCCCAGGCCTCTCCCCCTCCCCCTTCTGCATCCTTCCATCAACTGATCCAGGGTTTATTTCTGCACTCAGTGGTACTGATTTAGCTTTCAGTTCAGTTCTTTTGTAGTTCAAGACAGCTTTATCAGTATTGGCAAGCATTAAATTGAAAGGTTTTACAGTTAAAAACTCAAAATACTAAAAAAAAAAAAAAGAAAGAAAGAAAAAAAAGAAAAAGAAAAAGAAAAATACTAAAAAAAAAAATAAAATAAAAAAAAGCAGTTGCAGTGGTAGAAAACTATTTAGTACTTGCTAACTACTTTAATATGTTTTTTAAATTGAATTAAATTGCGCAGGGACTGCCGTAACCCAAGGTTTAACTGTAAGAAGGAAGATAAATTAATCTTATCCCTTTAAGTGAAAAAATATCTACAGAACCAGTTAGTTAGCTATTAAGCATGCCCAGAAATGTAATAGTTTCTAATACATATCTTGTTCCAGGTTATTGATAATAGACATCTTAAGCGACATTACAAATCAACATGACTCCAACAGAGGGATGGAAATGTGTTTTTTTGTTTTTTTTAATTGACGGGACAACATCCCGTCCCATCGTATCGCCTCTCTACTAACAGTGATGACACGTGCTCATTCCTGCAGTTCACCGATCATGTGGCCACACCTCACTGCATAAAATCATGCAGGAACAGGTCAAGAGCTTCAGTTAATGTTCACATCAAACTCCACAGTGGAGGAAAAAACATGATGGCATGGTTGCTGGTGCCAGACGGGCTGGTTTTTGTATCTCCGAAACTGCTGATCTCACACACACCAGTCTCTAGAGTTACACAGAGTGGTGCGAAAAGCAAAAAATCCCACGAGCAACAGTTCTGTGGGTGAGAGAGATCGGAGGAGAACGGCCAGACTGTGGCTGTTTCTAAATTCTACGGACGCAAAGAACGACCTTGCGTTCTCGTGAAGAGAACTAAGTCTTGCCAGGCTACCTTGAAAGAACGAACTCGGAAGGACAGGAGGACATAGAATGCATCTTTGCGAGAATTGAGCTTCCTGCTGCGCATGTCACTTCAATCAAATCACGTTTCAATTTTAAAGATGTTTAAAGATCTTTCAAAACACTGCAATTATTTTTTTCTTTCCAGGAGACTGCTGCTTATTACCTGAGTTTCCTGACCAACCCTAATGAACTTTCTATCTATCTATCTATCTATCTATCTATATTTTAACATCTTTTACCTTGCAATTATGCAAGCAATGTTAGAAATGTTAAAACCTCTCACTTTTGCTTTCAGAGATTTAAAAACTGTGTATTATTTAAGGACATGAGTCAGTTCATTTGTGTTTTTGCTGTTGTTTAGATCCATACACCCCACACTCAGCTCATACTATAATATTATTAGGTACACTCGCTAGGACTTTGTGAGTGTGATTACTTTCCAAGTCTCATTCCCATGCATTATGTTTGCTAGCAACCTCTCACTTATGGAAATAAGGCTGTTAACAGCATGATTTGTGGAGTGTTTTAACCTTTTTATGTGTAAAATAATAACACAGAATAACAAACACTAAGAAAATGTAAGAATGTACTATGAAGGGGGGAGGGGTGGGGAACAGCTGTAATTTTGAGTGTGGAATTGGATTGTTGACTTTTGCTTTGTTTTCAGGATCAGACTCTGGTTCAACCGTATAAGAATGCTTATGCTATTATTTACCTCATCTGAAAACATTAGGGACCTCATCTCATGGGGGGACATCCACTACCCAGACAGAAGTTTGAATTTCAGCAGCTAAGTAGCACATTTACACAAACCACCACACATCAAGAGAGCATAATCTATATTTTTGCCCTAGGTAACTGGAGTACATTGAGAACCAGTGGGAATAGGGAGTATGGAGACATAGTGGGAATCATTCTGTGCCAATCATATAGGGTTAGAAATAAAACTAGGGCTACACAATCATACACAGTATTTACAGTATTTTGTAGACAGCCTTATGTCTCACTCATGCAACTGAGCAGTGGGAGCTCGGCAATACTGGGATGTGAACTCACAACCATTTGATCAATAGTCTGACATCTTAACCATTGAGCATTCATAGAATAATAATAAAGAAGAAAAGTTTATATATACACTACAGCACAGTGAAATTCACACACACCCCAGCCTGTCAGGAAGCTGGGGTCAGAGCGCAGGGTCAGCCATGATACAGCGCCCCCTGGAGCAGAGAGAGTTAAGGGCCTTGCTCAAGGGCCCAACAGTGCCAGCTTGGCAGCGCTGGGGCTCAAACCGCTGCCCTTCTGATCAGTAACCCAAAGCCTTAACTGTTGAGCCACCACAACTTGACTAGCAGTCACAAAATGCATTGGCCAATCAGAAAGGTGAACTCCGTCATATTACACATTAGCTAATTGTCTTACTATTTGTCAAAAAAGGCATTAAGATGCTTTCATACTTGGTGGTTTTTCTCAACTGCCTGCCACACATCTTAAATGAAATCCAATCTATCACAGGTTACCCCTGCTGGCGTTTTTTGGTCACAGCAGATCCTTTTCAGCGTTGAAAAAATTTTCCATTTTCCAAAAGTGACACCAAGTGATTTTTTTTCTCCTCCTGACTAATCAGGTGGCAACCAACAAAATGGAGGACAAAGCCCAAGTTAAAATGAGTATTATCAGTTAGCGAACACGAGGAGATTTACGATGTGTTGAATTAAAAATACTTTGTCAATTTTGAGGTCACAATGCAGTCTGTGTTTGCCTTCGCTGTAGCTTCAGAGGCAGAAAAATCACAAGAATGTAAGCGGCTTGTGCGACTTGACTGCCTGCAGCCACATTTAAAGTGAGACGTCACTTCACATATCGATGAATGTCCCATAAATAGTCAAGTTGTTATTTTTAGTTAGATTGCAGTGTTGGAATATTGGCTGCTTCCCATACGATGTCATGTCAAATGTACTCTGCCAGCTCAGAAAAAAAAATAAATCAAGTGTGAAAGCAGCGTTATAACAGAAGTGTAAAAAGTTATTTCATTTTATGCTTTTTGTTGTTTTTTTTTACTTTTTTTAAAAAAAATAATTGAACAATAAATGGGGGTGCACGGGGGCTTAGTGGTGCGCACGTTCGTCTCACACCTCCAGGGTCGGGGGTTCGATTCCCACCGTGGCCCTGTGTGTGCGGAGTTTGCGTGTTCTTCCCGTGCTGCGGGGGTTTCCTCCGGGTACTCCGGTTTCCTCCCCCAGTCCAAACACATGCATGGTAGGCTGATCGGCGTGTCTGAAGTGTCCGTAGTGTATGAATGGGTGTGTGAGTGTGTATGTGATTGTGCCCTGCGATGGATTAGCACCCGGTCCAGGGTGTACCCCGCCTTGTGCCCCATGCTCCCTGGGATAGGCTCCAGGTTCCCCGTGACCCTGAAAAGGATAAGCAGTACAAGATGGATGGATGAACAATAAATGTTCCGTTCTTTATATCCAAGCATCGTGGAGCAAAGCAAAGAGATGAATTTTGCAATTAAGAGACTGAGTTAATAATTAGAACACATTGTGTAATGGTAAAAATGGAGGGTGAATCTACCAAATGCAGAGAATTTTGAGTAGGCTATTATAAATGATGAACTGATCTCTGTCATACTTGACATACTCAGGAATTGAGTTGGCTGATGCAAAAAATGATGGACAACTAGTTCTAATCTCTGACTGACCATTGCAACATGTGACCGAGTTACTTAATTGGTTGATACCAAAAATAACGGACAGACACCCTAGTTATGTTCCTTATCTTTATAAGAATACAAGTCTTGACACTTCTTTACACATTTCTCCATCTCTCTGGTTGCTCTCTTGGATTTATTCTCTACTTGTTTTCCTTGTCTAATGCTCCTCTTTCAATTATTTATTCCAGTAGTGTTTCTACGACCTCGATTATAACACATAATCTCATCCAAATGACTTCAGTCGTTTTCTCGCGTGTAAGACGGGCCCCTTCTCCTTCGCGCTTCTTGCTGGCTGTCTCTACTTATTACAAAACACACGCTTAATAAAACACTGCCTCTCTTTACACCTTCCTTGACGAACCATCACATTACGATCTAAGGTTTGTTTGTTTTTTTGTCTAGTTAAGTGTACATAACTAGTAGGCCATGTTTCAATGCACAGTTTCTCAGGGTCATGTCTAGCCTGTCCATCAATGGAAAGGAATCAGCACAAGACCAGCGCTGAAGCAGATATTATTTGGGTGGCGGATTATTCTTGGCACAGCAGTGGCACTGACGCGGTGGTGTGTCTGGGGTTGGTATGAGTGTATCAGGTACAGCAGTGGTGATTAGACATTTAAACACCTCAGTGCTACTTCCAGGCAGAGACACAGTCTGTAATTAGTAAGTATGCGTAGAAATACATACAAAAGCACTCTCATATCTGCTCAAATGACCAGCAGACTTGCTAGTGTGTATTCAGTGTGTCTGTATGTGTCAGTATGTGTGTGTATATGTACATGCGCTGCATGCATTTGGCATCAAATTTTATGACTCATTATCACCACCTTTTGGTCTGGCATGCTCATGTTGCTTTTTTCTTTTGCATTGTGTGGTTGAAGAGATATGCTGCTGTGTGGATGTACTTTAAAAACCAAAAAAAATCCAGATGTGTATGAATGAGGCAAGTGGGCAGATTTAACACAATGCCGTATTCAAAATGTAGCTTCTACTTTACAACACAGAAGCTATTGTGTGTGAGTGTGTGTGTGTGTGTGTGTGTGTGTGTGTGTTTAAATTCAGCTTCTGGATACAAGCGTGAGTGTGTTTTGTTCCTTTTTATTTTTGCTACGAGACTCATGCTGACGCCTGACGAGTTTTAAACCCTGTTAGACTGAGTAAATACCATTTGATGTAAATCATTGGGAAAATTGCTCTCGTACAAGAAGACATTTCACAAAATGCCATTTCCAGTCCATTTCAAAGGCAACTGCGTCATTCTCTCTCTCTCTCTCTCTCTCTCTCTCTCTCTCTCATTTATTACTGCCTACATTTGAATGTATGTGTGTAAGCATTTGTGCATGCATTAGCAACATCAGCGGTGTGCATGTGTGTGTGTGTGTGTGTGCGCGTGTGCGTGTGTTTGAAAAATATCACTGGAATATGCATTTGTCTATTCATGGATCTCTCCCCCACACATACACACACACACACACACACACACAAATTGTATTTTCCATTTATTTCTGTATTACTGTCACTTATCACTTATATAAAGCAATTTATATGCCAACTAAATGTCTTTGCAATCTCCAAATGGTTATGAATCACTAGAAAGGGCTAAAACATGTGCACACACACACACACACACACACACACACACAGAGAGAGAGGATGTGAATGAATAGTGAGCTCCTTGTATTTTCTGTGTGTGTGTGTGTGTGTGTGTGTGTGTGTGTGTGAGTGTGTGTATAGAGTGAGTCAGTAATGCCCACAGCAGCAGCTGAGTCTCTCACTTCTCATTCCCAGTGTCCCACAGAGAAGCACTTCCTCATCGGGAGTGAGAGGTGGAGAGCGAGAGCGTGGTGAAGAACATGGAGAAGGTGATGGGGAGCTGAAGCAAACATTGAGCGAGGGATTGAAATGCGTACTGATTGCCTTAGTGATTTAGAATAATACAGGGATTCACAAGCCCCTGAAGATATAAAGTTAATATTGTGTAAAATCTGTTTGTGGTGTATGTAAATGTATTCTAATGGAAATGTGTTTTAATGCATAATTCATCAGATTTAATGTGATTGCCAGTAGGAAGTATTCCTGACTTTTGGAGATACAGATGTTAGTCTACAAATGGGTCACTGCTCACCCATCGTGCACTGTTATGTTTTCCCATCATGCTCTGCTCTACATATCCACCATGCTGTTTTCTATACTGCGCGATCTGTGTTCTTAGACACATTCTCATATCTAAGCTAATAATTCCACCATCTTATATCCATTTTATTAAGCTTCACATGAACCATATTGTGATGCTGGTTGTGATATTAGATGGGAGGCTAAACTCTTATATATTTAATACAGCGTATGGCCAGAATTATGTGGACACCTGACCATCATGCCCATGTGTGCTTGTTGAAAATCCCATTCCAGATTTATTCCCACTTTACTGTTATAATAAGGTCCACTCTTCTGGGAAGGCTTTCCACTAGATTTTGGAGCGTGGCTGTGGGGATTTGGGATCATTGTGATCACAAGAGCATTCGTGAGGTCTGATATCAGGCGAGGAGGTCTGGGGTGCAGTCGGCGTTCCAGTTCATCCTAAAGGTGTTCAGTGGGGATGAGGTCAGAGCTCTGTGCAGGACACTAAAACCTTGGCATTCCATGTCTTCATGGAGCTCGCTTTGTGGGCAAGGGGCACTGTAATGCTGTAAGGTTTGGGTCTCATAGTTCCAGTGAAGAAAAACCTTAATTTCTACAGCATACATTCTAGACAATTTTAAGCTTCAAACTTTGTGGCAAAAGTTTAGGAAGGAGTCGCATATGTATGTGTTTAATGGTCAGGTGTCCGTATACATTTGGCCATATTGTGTACCTTCCAATCTAATACTTTTTTTTCAAACTAAACAATGCTAAACATAAGGTTTTGTCATCTGTCCTTTTGTGTGTACTTTTGTGTGTACTTTTGTGTGTACTTTGATTGGACAGTGTCTGCTTGGGATATCTACAAAAGCATTTTTTGGGGAAAAAAGGATGATAAAGTAAATAATTCACCTTGTTTATGTTCATCAGTACTGATGATGTTTTACAGATTTTCCCATGAGATGGAGAAGGAACAAAATCTAGGAGGCGTTTCACTCTGTGTCATCATCTGTCTTTAGGGTCACTGATAGGCTGCATGTATCTACAGTCTGTGCTAGAAAGAAATCAGCCCAAGCTGCGCTTCTTCATACCTTTCTGTGTATTTTCCTTGCAACCATTACGTGTGCTGTTGTTTTTGGTTCTACAAAGGTTCAAAATAACACAACACTTTTTCTCCAAAACAAAAAACAAAACCTTATACTGATCTCTTTTTATCTTTGTACGGCACATGGGTTTAACGCTGCTAGCCCATTTCTACCATCTGCCCCTGCTACCACGTATCCTTTAAATGAAATGGAGCAAATCTTACCACTGTGATCTGACACAATTTCCTACAAACAGTGAGCAGATAAAAATGTACCATCCCAAAATAAACAAAAACACATGGAGCTTGGAAGCTGGCAAAAGTGTTTGAATATGAATTTGAAAACAAACGGTCCCCCCTAGGGGTCCGTGCAGCGTATCCTGTGGGTCTGTGATTCTTTCTTTTCTTACGATTTTACTGAAAATGAACATGTTATTATTATGAACGATATACTGATTATTGAGTTTTTATAGTTATCATCTGGTTTAATTCAAACCTCAATAATTCCAAAACAAGTCAGACTATAAAAAATAACTTGTACCTAACGTTCTGTCAGTGGAATTGACAGATTTGTTAAAGCAAACTTTGGTTATAATCCAGAGGTAAAAAGCTGGAGGTAAAAGAACGGAGGATGTATTGTGTTTGGGGCCAGTGATGAACGCTGTTAATGTTGCATATGGTAACGAAAGGTTACAGTCAGTCGTGTGTGTAATTGCTGGGATTGGTGAACCACAGAGACGGCATTAGCAGACTTGATGAGATCAGTAGGAAGTTGCTCTGATCGCAGCAGGAACGCCTCAGTCACTAGCATTTTTCCACGCATTTCCTGCCATTATAGATGGTGCTGTCAACTCAACATATAAATGACTGTACATCTGTGAAAATATAAAGAGAGATGGAGATAAAGAGAGTCTGAGACATGAGACGAGACACTGAAAGTGTGTATATATATTATATATATATATATATATGGATTAAATGCATCACCCGATCACTTTTGACATGTCTGATGCGTCCCATGCCAGTGTCAGCCATCTGTAATCAACTACAGCATTCAAATTTGATCACGGCCTGTGATGAAGTAGCTTATAGGGTGCCAAATGTAAAAAGTGGAATACGATTTTGTGTTTTTTGAACTTATTGGAACATCTGAGGCCATTCTGCTGCATTTAGATTGTGATTCTTGTCAAATCACAGTTTTGTAAGTTTCAGTGTAAATTTTAAATATAAAACTAAATGTTTAATGCATATACTAAATGTAAATGTTAAATCTAGATCTAAATGTTATGTTGCTATTTTACTCTCTGAAGTTAGTCTCTACACACATTACAGACATACAGAAGTAGAGAAACAGGTATATGATGTTAGCTAAGCTGGCTACCTGACTAGCACTGACGAGCACTGTCTACTGTTCTACTGATCTGCTTCTGTATTTCTGTCTGTAGTTTCATAGTGGAGATGAATTTCAGGATTTGCCAGTTGTACTGATGACCTACACGGTCTGCATTTAAATTTTCCCTCTGTTTGCCAGAAAAAAATATTTAATTAAATTCCGATTATTTGTTTAAAGATCTTGGCAGTCACAAGCCTCCCGCCCACTTGCTTTTTACATGCTTAAACATGTTCCATTACTACCACAATATGGTTTAAATCTGCCGTATCTACCAGACACACACTGCAAGAGGGCAGGGTCAATTAGCATACTGTTTGAACAAAACATTTAAATTCTACAATTTACATTTGTACAACCCCAATTCCGAAAAAGTTGGGACAGTATGGAAAATGGTAATAAAAACAAATAGGAGTGATTTGTAAATGTACTTTGTACTTGAACAAAAAAACGTATAAAGACAGGGTATTTGATGTTTTACCAAATCAACTGCATAGTTTTTTGAAGGTAAATGTTTATTTTGAAATTGATGTATGCAACACATTCCAAAAAAGTTGGGACAGGGGTAGTTTAGGACTAATGGTGATGTGAGAAGTTGAAATAAGAAGGTGATGTGGAACAGGTGAGGCGATCGTCTAATCAGAGTACACAAGGAGCCTCCAAAAAAAGGTCTAGTCCTTCAAGAGCAAGGACGGGTCGAGGCTCACCGATCTGCCAACAGATGCATCAGAGAGTAATCTTTAAGAAAAAACACTTTAAGAAGAACATTCCCCAAAGACAAATCTGTAGGATTTTCGGCGTTTCACCTTCTACATGCACAATATAGTTAAAATATTCAAAGAATCCGGTAAAATCTCGGTGCGTAAAGGGCGAGGCCGAAAACCACTCCTGAATGCGTGTGATCTCCGATCCCTCAGACGTCACTGTCTTAAAAACCGTCATGAGTCTGTAATGGAGATCCTGACATGGGCTCGGGAATACTGCAGTAAATCTTTGTCAGTGGACTCCATTCACCGCCGCATCCACAGATGCAAGTTAAGGCTTTACTATGCCAAGCAGTAGCCGTACATCAACATTGTCCTGAAGCTCCGCCCACTTCTCTAGGCTCGGTCTCATCTGAGATGGACAGTAGCACAGTGGAATAGTGTTTTGTGGTCCGACGAGTCGACATTTCACATAGTTTTCGGATTAAACAGCCATCGTGTTCCCCGGGCCAAAGAGGAAAAGGACCGTACGAGCTGTTATCAGCGTCAGGTCCAAAAGCTAGCAACTGTCATGGTATGGGGGCGTGTCAGTGCCCTTGGTATGTGGGCGTGTCAGTGCCCTTGGTATGTGGGCGTGTCAGTGAACATGGTATGTGGGCGTGTCAGTGCCCTTGGTATGTGGGTGTGCCAGTGAAAATGGTATGTGGGCGTGTCAGTGCCCATGGTATGTGGGCGTGTCAGTGCCCATGGTATGTGGGCGTGTCAGTGAACATGGTATGTGGGCGTGTCAGTGAACATGGTATGGGTAACCTGCACATCTGTGAGGACAGCATTAATGCAGAAAGATATGTAGACATTTTGGAGAAACATACACTGCCCTCCAGAGCAGAACAACACAAAACCACATTCTGCCCGGATTACGAGCGCATGGTTGCGTAAGCAGAGAGTGCGGGTGCGAGCATGGCCTGCTGCAGTCCTGACCCGTCTCCCATTGAGAACGTGTGGCACATTATGAAGCACACAATAAGCTAACGAAGGCCCTGGATACTAGTTGCGCAAGAAATGAAGAAATGCATAATGGATGAATGGGGGAAAATTCCACTCGCTAAACTTAACCAATCACTGTGAAAAGGTGTTACACAGCGCTAAACAGCCGACTGTCCCGACTTTTTTGGAGTGTGTTGCAGTCATCAGATTTTAAATGAGTGTATATTTTCACAAATAAATTAAGTTAATAATTTTACATTTAACAACATTTGTGTGTGGATCTTTCACTTGTACTTCCACTTGTAATTAATGATGCAAAATCTACCTTTTTTTAAATGCTTTTTTCACCCCTGACCCCAAGTAAATCATCCTACCTATTCTACTAATGAGTGCATGTCCCTTAACGTAGGGTCCCTTCACTGAAATTATAGCATCTATTTCTAGAAGTGTTGGTAGGTCAGTGTGACACCTGGGTTAAAAAGATATCCACTTTTCACTCTCCAGAGCAATACATTTCAGTGCAGAAAAGACTCCCTTCCTCACAGCAACTTGAAGGCTGTTACCCCTCCTTAAAAACCTAAATTAAATACCCTTCACTTTAAGAGCTTTAAGCTGTTGTGGAAGAACACAGAGATGGTTGCTAGAATGAAACCCCTGCATTTTGTGTCATCTTCAAAAACAGCAGTTAGTGTGCACCTTAGCTTCAAATCAGTGTCAGGTATACAGTACAGTAGGTGTGGCGCTTGTTCAGATGTGACAAATTATACAGACTTTGCTGTAGCTTGACATCGTTTTTGTAGAAAATGAAGCCATGGTACAAAATGAGCCACTTCAGACTTCGACGACTTCGTGACTTAGACTCTAAACCACCACCCACACACTTTTTTTTCTTTTTTTTGCCAAGTGTAGAAGGAATTTGTCTTGCTGTTGGTGTTTGTGTATTGTGTGAACACAATTCACACAATACATAAAATAGAATGTTACATATTGTATTTCTGAATCTAATTGGTCAGAAATGTTCATTTATACAGTATACTGCCTCTGCCAGAAAGCTTCAAATAGGCCGTGGTCGGATCTTCCAGCAGGACGATGATCCAAAACATCATCAAAATCAACACAGAAATGGTTTACTGACCACAAAATCAAGATCCTGCCATGACCATCCCAGTCCCCTGACCCGAACCCCATAGAACACCTGTGGGGTGAACTGAAGAGGAGAGTCCACCAGCGTGGACCTGAAATGTGAAGGATCTGGAGAGGTTCTGAATGGAGGAACGCTCTCAGATCCCTCGCCATGTATTCTCCAACCTCGTCAGCGTTATAGGAGAAGACTCAGAGCTGTTATCTTGGCAAACGGAGCTAGCACAAAGTACTGACTAAAAGGGTGGATGCATCACTGATATGTGCTATATGTTAATATGTGTTTTGATTATTCTGGCCTCCATTGTTGTTTTTTTACATTGAACAAAGATATTTTTATATAAACCTGTGTTTTGTAATTGTTTGATATCCACGACAGCAGAGAGTTTTTGTGAATTTTTTAAAAACAAAATGTCAAAAGGTTGAACAATAAAGACAATTTTTCACAGACTTGTTTACCAAGGGTGCCAATATTAATGGAGGGCACTGTTTATTATAATATAGGTTTATATTTATGAGCTTATTATCACTACATTATCATTTCTATAGCAGAAACCCATTCACAGGGACTTGTATAGCTGCCGCTCCACATAATCCAAGGCTAATAATAAACACTTGTTTAAAAACAGGGGGTTAATTAACGAAGATGAATGGATTAATGATGAATAGTGACGTTTTCTGTGAGGAGATTTTTATTTAGCATTTAGGGAAGGAGTCTCCAGTGTCAATGCTTTGTAACAGGCAATAACTTTCAAGGACTTTTTAAAAACTTCGGGACAGAGAGAAAAAAAAGAGAGGCGGGTGAAAGAACGACGGTTTATAACTATTATAACATAAACGATAACAGGAACTGACCTGTCTTGTGGATGCCCTCACAACATTATACGTAGCTATAAATGGTTAAAAAGCATGATGTGAATGGCAAATCGCTGTGGTACGAGATAAATAAAGCACCTCTGGAGGAAAATAATCCACCTTGGGGTCGTAATCGCATTGTGGATCATTTTTGGATAACAGCCCACCCTCAAGTGTTTTATCATTACATATTTAGTGCCAGTAAAATTAAAATATCAGACAGGTTACAGAGGTGGGATGTAGGAAGTATGCTTGTTCCAAAAAAAAAAAAAAAAAAGCCTGTGGAAAGAAGCTGTCCAGGTGTTCTTCGAATCCTTAGGGCTCTTATTCTTGGAAGAGAGAGTATGGCGTGGATGAGAGCAATCTGGAATGATTTTCTGTGACTTTCTACTGTGGTGTTTTATTAAAAACGGATAAATATGCACATGACTTCATCTAACAAGAATAGCTGTTAGCCATGGTAACTGGTCTGACAAATGTGTTTGTAGGAAATCCAATGGACTTGCTCATGATGGTTGGAATTCCTGAGAGTTTTGACGTCGAGCTAGCCTGAGCAGTCTCCAGCCCTCTCTGTTGACAGGTCCTCGTTTCCCTGGTCTGTACCGGTGTATTGATCAGCTGCTAGAGCGTTGACTATCGACTGACCTGTTAGCCACTGCGCAAAGCTGTCAACACTGCCACATCCGTGCTTTCCACACATACATTCGTCTACCCCTCTGTAGCCTCCTAAGAAGAGCACAACACGGCCCACGCCATTGTACCCATCGATCACTTGGTCTAAAATAGATGGGGCAGGACTGCTTTCGGAGCCAGGGCTGGTTTGCAGGATTCGGCCTAAATTGCATTGTCGATAGTGATTCTAATGACAATCCTATTTAATAGCGGAGCCGACTTAATTGTTGCTTCACTGCTCTTGTTCAGCGCCGCTAGCAGATTTGCAAGTGATAGATCACATTGTGTCGAAATAAACTTGTTTCGGCTTGAAAATTGTGAGGACCCGGATCCCGAAATATCCCAAAGTGCTTGCGATATGAATTGCAAAATGTGTTTTTATGTAGATGGTGTACTGTGGTGTATTCCTGTGCTACCAGGGGAACATGCAAATAGCTTCTGCAGCTATAAAAAAATGATGGCTGGAAAATGAGTCCATAATGAGGGAGAGAATAAATGCGTAATGTTTACCGAGTCACGAGGCATAAATGACTCTGTTAGAATAAACCGTATTACAGATGATCGCTCTATGTGATTTATTTTCTTCCTCATTCTACAGATTTGATGAACATGCTGGCTTTCTGAAAGTAATTTTTTCATTTTTTTTTCTTTCATTTTTAGGCTTTTAGAACAAGAAATTCGGATGGATTTCACACGAGGTCACACAAGTTGTCATTTTCAGGCAAATTCTTATATATGTGACAACACATTGCCTCATTATGTTTGTATATTAGATTTCTCTCTAAGTGTACGTAATGTATTTGCTGTTTGTTTTTATCTTATTTAAACTCCAGGAATGAGACGGTCTGTCAATTTATCAGCTGATACTTAAATCTATAAGATTTCCACCACCTCCTCTTATCTCATGGAGTTTCATGGTGTATGATCAATGTATGATTGAGATTTGTCTCTTTAAATTACTTTTTTGTATGCTGTTTTTTTTTAAAATTATTATTATTTATTAATTATTATTTTAGTCTAGCTGTTTTTATTTGTATTCTGTGAATCTGTATTAATCCACCAGAGAGATCTCTTTGGTGATCACATGCCTTCATGAGTGTGTGCTGTTTAAAATTCTCTGTAAATGAAATGCTGTTTCGCTTTGTTCCGGCTCTCACATGAGCATTCAGCAGACAAATAAGCTTTGTGTGTGTATATATTATATATATATATAATTTTTTATCAGGAAGTCAATATTAGATTAAGAAGAGGAGGGCAAACCTGTACACACTTTTGTGTGTCTGTGTGCTGAACAAATATGGCTTGGTGAAAAAGGGAATGTGATTCAAAGTCATCGTTAAGGATAAAATAAAATGTCGGTCATCAAAATGATCTCCAAATTTTCCATCTCTTTTTTATTCACGTCATCATGTGATATCTGTTTTTTTAATTTATTTAATCCATACCCGAGATTTACGCACCCTGTCTCTGAGAGTTCTTCACATCAAAGCAGTAAATCAGCGTAAAGCACACATGGATCTGAATATAAACCATCTGAAAGACTGCCACATTACATCAAAAGTCAATTATTTATTATCATCACTGGGCTGTTTAATTCCAAAACATTAGGATTAAGGATTTAATCCAACTTGTGAGACGTGATCTGGCAGCCATGGTAGAAATACCTGCTTTTAATCATTAATGCAGTGGAGCAAAGTGCCGTCATTTTACCCTTCAGAAGGCGAACACATGTAACTACAAAAATCTTTTAAAAAAAAAAGAAAGAAAGAAAGAAAAAAAAAGCAGTGAAATTAAACATTTAATAAAGCAATGTTATTGAGTCAGAGACGTCCAGAGACTATTTTATTTCGATCAATCACACCAACCTTTTAATCGTTTCAGTAAGACTTTATTATAAAGTTGGGAATAAAACACCTGTGGTGTGAAAATAATCAAAAACAGGTGGTGTGACGTGGCTCAACACCAAGCGCAGTTATCACGACCACACAGAAGTGGATTATTTTCCTGTTTTTATTCATTAAAGACTGGCACATTGTTTGTTTTTATCCATTTATAGTTACACTCTATGTTGTGTTGTAGTGGGTGGCAATCCCACCTTACAGTTCCAGGGTCCCTGGTTCAATCCTGAGATCGGGTTCCCCAAGTTTTTGTAGGTTTCCTCAGGGTTCTCTGGTTTCCTCCCACTGTCCAAAAACATTCCGGTAAGTGGATCGGCTACACTAAATTTCCCCTATGTGTGAATGTGTGTGTATGATGCCGTGCAGTGGACTGGCGTCCCATTCAATTTAATTCAATTCAATTTTATTTGTCTAGCGCAATGGACAGAGCTTTACAGAAATCAGGATAGAAAAATTTTCATTTTAATTTATAATCTAATGAACACGCCAGAGGTGCTGGTAGCAGGGAAAATCTCCCAGAGGCAACAAGAGGAAGAAACCTTGAGAGGAACCAGTGTCACATCTGGGTGACACTCGATAGTGACACATATTCTGCTTCCATAACTATATACTATAAAGTCAAGCAGTGCCAAGAGAGAGAGAGAGAGAGAGAGAGAGAGAGAGAGAGAGAGAGAGAGAGAGAGAGAGAGAGAGAGAGAGAGAGATGGGGAAGAAATAACACAGTGTGCAAGCAGGGACTCTGGCAAGACTAGCTATGACAGCATGACTAAAAGGGAGAGCCAGAAGGTAACACAGGCATGAGGGCTCCCTAGGACATAAAGCAGCCAGCCACTCCACCATCAACAAACCTGAGTGAACATGAGAGTGGGGTGGTGACAGCATCCACACGTCCCAGTTTACCAAAACACTCATGAACCCTCCAGATCTGCTCCTTCACCTAAGATAAAAAGCTATAACACATGGCTTGACTAAACGAATAGCTGCTTCGCCTAGACGTAAAGACTGAGACGGAGTCCTGAACAATAACTGGTCAATAATAGTCAATGATCACACCAAGGGGCATGTACTGCTGCACATGAGGCAAATGAAAGGCCACACAGAGTTCCTGCGGAGAGACACACCTCCACACAGACTGAAGGTGTGTTTCTAGCTGCCTGTGCTCTTCGTTGAAGTGCTTCTGTCTTGTCGGAAATAAGAAGCACATTTTTTACATGTTCCTCAACTTTCTTAAGAGAGTGTCTGGCTTCGCCGAAACATATAACTGTATGTCGTCAGCATAACAGTGGAAGCTGAAACCATATTTACGAATAATTGTACCCAAAGGTAGCATATATAGAGCAAAGAACAGTGGGTCTAGAACAGAGCCTTCTGGAAGACCAAACTTTACTTTAGCACACATACGCCATTTACACCTACAAACTGATAATCATCAGTCAAATTAGACCTGAGCCAGGAGAGGGCCGTTTCCTTAACTCACAGACTCACTCACACACACACACACACACACACACACACACACACACACACACACCATATTTGAAACCATCTTAATGATGATGAAATAACAAAAACTTTTTGGTACACACACACACACACACACACACACACACACACACACACACACCGTTTCCAATTCAGCAGGTCCAGCACACCAGACCAGCTGCTCCAACATTACCCATAATCCCCTTGGAGGTGATCTGCCCCAGTAGTCCATCAGTCATTGGCAGGGAGAACACACACACACACACACACACACACACACACACTGACTCATTCTCATATTATATCTATACGTCATAATATTTAAACAGGTTTCATGTAATGTTTCAGTCAGGCCTGATTATCATGCCATGCTTGTCGTCTCTTTTTGACCCCCCCATCCCACCCCCACCCCCCCATCCCACCCCCCCACGTCTGCGCCTGTGTCATCAAGACAACGAGCTCATTCTTCATGCAAGCTTCCTTTTCTTCCCATAACCTTGCTTAAATATCACATTCTCTGTGTCAAAGCGCTTGATCCACATAGTGTTATTTAAAGGTTACCGCGGTAACCTTATTATCGCACTTGACCATTCAGAGGAAGATTCTTCCTTGAAGAAAGTCGGAGAGGACGTGGAGAGGTGTGAAAAAAATACAGCATCGAGAGAAAGCAAGGGAAAAGGGCAGTCTCGATGGTGGTGTGTTCAGGCAGGTGTGTTCCTCCTATTACCTCACACTGCCAGTGTGTTTGTGTCAGAGATCTAGAGGCTGCGAAAACCATTCACTTCTCAACTGAAAAGGGCAAGCTGCCTTCAGTCAGTGCAAAGAAAGCAGCGCAAGCACACACACACACACACACAAACACACACACACACACACATTTCTCTACAAGTGTGTCAGGCAGAGGAAAGGGTGAGAGTGAAACTGGTATGGAGCGAGGTGACTTAATTAGAAACTAAATTATGAAAGCGAGATGGGGAGAAAGTGAGAGAGGTGAAAAGGAGAGCTTGAATATTGGTCACTTCAGCGCAACGAGGACTTGCTGTATGAGGAAAATGTTTTTTTAATAATAGCCTTGTGCCTTGGAGCATAGTAAATTTTAATGACTGATAGAAAACCAATTATCGATGGTGCTATATTGCAACCAGACTGCTGACCTTTCCAGAGGCACTGTGAAAAATGGCATTCGAGCTGAAATGTTGATGCATTCCCCTCCCTTTCTCGCTCACTTACTCGCTCAGGTTTTTATATACACTCTCTTTTTTTTTGTGGTGCACATGTCTCCCTAATATGCCCTTAATGAATTCAGTTGTTAAACTCTTTCTCTCCGTCTACCCCCCCAGACCCGTTTATCTGCTAGGCCGAGTGGTCATCATCTCCTGCTCTTCAGTGTAATGTGGATGTGGTGTAAGAACAGCTTAAAGTGGCATGACCAAAGGCACCCAGGTAAAGAAAGCAAAACAGAGAGACAGGATATAAGAGCAGGATGAAATGGATGATGAGACAGTAAGACAGGTGAAGATATGAAAAGGGTGAAACAGGTGGAGATAGTGGAGGGATGAGTGGAGTGTGAGAGAGACAGTGGGGAGAAACTTAAACACACTAAATGGTCTGTAGTGTTTCGATTTTCTGACAGAAGCTGTAATAAAAGAAGCGCCAGACTCACCTGCTGGGAGGAACAGACATCTATCGCTAGAGTTATGAGTGCTAAAGGTTTTATCAGATGCGCGCACACACACACACACACACACGTGTCTTACTATCCTTGTGAGACCTTCCTTTGACACTAATGTTACACAAGTCTAAATGAATGAACATTGAAAGACAAAACATTAAACTGGTAGTAAAAACCATTAAGTAAATTAATTCCAAATTTTGGTTGACAGCTAAATAAATGCGTTCTGAAAGTAACCCTCTGGCACCATCTAGCAGTCAGAAAAACTATAGCAGCTGAAATTGTTTTCCAGTGCAGAAGAAAAAGTTAGTTTACTCAAGAAAGCTTAAGTATACATGCGAAAATACGTCAATAATTCTCTAAATATGCAAACTTTTAGTGTTTTAAACTGACAGGAGTCATACAACAGTAAATAATATGAGATCAAGGGGGCCGCCTGGTGGTTCGCTATGCAACTTGCGTAGTTTACGAATTCTGGGTTATACTGAATGTCGACATGGCGTGTGGTTTTTTGTTTTGTTTTTTTCTTTTGAGGAAGAAAAAAAAAACTGTTTATAGCGGCTATAAGTAATAAAAGGAACTAAATATTTTGTGGAAGTTCCACAACATTAAATATAACTAAAAAATATGAAAACTCATTTTTTTAATTAATAAAAATAACGTAATTGCTTTGACATACGAGGAATAAAACACTTGTCAGGTGCTGTTATTGTAAGAAATATCACAATTATTCTGTAACCAATGGCTACAATGTTTAATGTATTAATGTAGGAATCATCATGCATTTGAGCGTTTATTATGGTGGTGGCAGCATCGTGCTTTGGGGCTGCTTTTCTTCAACCAGAACGGGGTCTTTTATCAAGGAGGAGGGAATCATGAATACCAGTCAATTTTAGTACAAAACTTTCAGGTGTCTGCTCGTAAGCTGAAGCCGATCAGAGCGGTTTGAAAATAATCCAATTCAGGGTGTGTAACATTAACTCCAGTACCTTAGTTATTCAGTGAAAGATGCCTGGAGAACATTAAAATGTTTAATCAAGCTATGTCGTGCTAATACATTAGTAAGCTAGGTAGATACTGTAACTACTTAATAAATAACATCCCACTCCGCTTATTGGAAAAGTAGCTAACTGTAATAACGTCAAACCGCTAAGTGTAGTGAGCTAAAAGTAGAATGAAACTATGATTTACAGTTCATATGAATTCCGACACAGAAAAGGTGCCAAATACAAAGAATGACCCAAATCTATGTGTAGAATGTTTGCAACGCTCTCCATTTAAGCAGAGATCCGAACCGATTCAAACTGAGAGCGGGTTCGTTAGATATCAAACGAATAAAATCACACGAATAATAATGACCACTAACCGTTTCCTTTTACTTTAACTATACGTAGATTTTTTATACAACATGGACGTGTGCACTTTTATGAATTTGCAGTCGTGGGTCTATATTAGGAATTCCAAAAATTCAGCATGATCGAACTGCCTCTCTAAAACACTCTAGTTGTACAGGCCAAACACATGCCTCATTAATAAACAAGACGATTATCTAGCGCTCCAGCAGTCTGACATGTGAGTGGCCTGTCGAGAGGGCCGACTGCTGGGGAAACAATAGCGTCTTTCACATCTCAGCTCAGTTCAGATTTTTTGCTTGACATCCACTCAATTTTTATTTATTTATTTAATTTTTTTGCCCCAAGCCACACCAGAGTTTGAAAGAAACGCTTCACTACACCACAAGCGGGATACTTTACAGGGCAAAGTTAATGAGGGTGCTATTGTATGATATTGTCTTCGCAGAACAGTAAAACGGATATTGTGGCTTTTTATCGTCCCCGGTGCATTGTGACCCGTGTCAGGGAGAGCCATTTATCAATACAGTAAATGCTCCCATTCAAAAATGAACAAGTCATAGTCAATAGGGGAACACTAGGAAATTGGATTGCAGATACCCAGCCTGCAGATATAAACGTTAGTGGTCTCATTCGATTAAACTGTATGTCTCCGACCAGTCTCAAAGTCACTTTATTCGGCGCATTTAGACCCCTTCTGTTTTTCCCCTCATTTTTTAATGCTACAGCCTCAATCTAAAAATCTGTGCTAAACCCAGAGGTGGCAGTGGTAAGGAAGAAAAAAAAAAAAAAAAAACTCTGTAAGATGACATGAGGAAGGAACCTGGAGAGGAACTTCGACGTAATAGTGTGTTGAAAGGACGTTCAGTATGAGTAGACCGTCACTAACGGTCCTGGGATGAGCACAAGACATCAATTATGATTACAGCAGCAGTTCTTAGGTACAAATCTACTGAATCCAGGTGAGATTTTTCACTGAAGCAAGCATGAGTCTGGCACATAAACTGCTTTTAGGAAGTGCAAATCTTTAGGGCATCCACGTGGAACCATTCAAAGCAGCAGACAATGAGTCACAAGTTCTTCTGCAAAAGCTCCTAGCAGAAGTACGAGGATGAATCAGACAAGTCCAGAAGGAAGTGACGGAGATTCTGACCTTGGACTGAAGTCCATTTTTCTTGTGTTATATCGGTGAGCGAAGGAGCAATGTTAACTCTAGATATAACCACAATACGTCACGCTGTATGGTATGATTTGGTCTCTAAAAATTACAGAATGGCATTTGAGAAGAAAAAAGAAGTGATCTGCTTCTTCAGCCCACATTTACTCTCCCTCATTTTTATTTTTCAGGCTTTGGAGCGACGACGCAACCCGGCTCGAAATACAACTAACTTTCCTCATGTATATACATATCGTGTATACTGTGTATACGTATTGAGATCTTTTTTGCCTTTTGCCGACCGGTGGCCTTATTAGTCTAAAAATTCAACACAATGTTCCCCGTTTGATTTCTGCTGGCCTCTCTCAGCCTCATAGCTCAGTAATGCTTGCTTCTATTTGTTCATTAAAGAGATATCAGACATTGGAGGTCTCACAATATAACCGAAAAGAGGAAAGCGTTTAGCTACACTGAAACTAATGCCTTTTAAACAAATCTATTTCGATAAACATTACAAATAATTAATGACTATTTTTATTTTATCATTTAAACACACAAAAAAATGACAAGAAATTATTTAAAAGAAGATCAATTTGCATCAAATAGTGTTATGCTGTACAGTATATGCTTTGGTGCAATAGTGCTATAAAGGCATTGTTTACAGTGAATTAGGGCATCCTGAAAAACCCCTCCGCCTCACCACGTTCTGCAGAGGAACTACTGAGAGCATCCTGAGCAGCCGCATCACTGTCTGGGTCGAAAATGCACATCATCAGACCCTGCAGCGGATAGTGAGGACATCTGAGAAGATCATGAGGGTCTCTCTTCCCTTCATCATAGATATTTACACCACACGCCGCATCCGCAAAGCCACCAGCACTGTGGATGATGCCACACACCCTTCACACAACCCCCCCAAACACCCCATACACACCCCTCCCACAAACACCTAATACACACCCCTCCCACAACCCCCCCAAACACCCCATACACACCCCTCCCACAAACACCTAATACACACCCCTCCCACAACCCCCACAAACACCCCATACACACCCCTCCCACAAACACCTAATACACACCCCTCCCACAACCCCCACAAACACCCCATACACACCCTTCACACAACCCCCACAAACACCCCTCCCACACACCCCTCCCACACACCCCTCACAAACTCCCCACACACCCCTCACACATCCCACATGGTCAGTGTGTTGTTTATGCAGCACCATGGTCCTGGAGGAGCGTTGTTTCATTTCCCTGTGTATGTACCAGCTGTATACGGTTGAAATGACAGTAATTCCACTTGAACTTGACTGGTGGACGTGGCTGCTCTGCCCTTGAACAGACGCACAGTTCCTGCATCAGCAGCAGCGCTCCCTGACAGCCCCCAAATTTGCAGTAAAACTTTCCTCTGCTCCCATTTGTTTTACAGTCGTTGTACCGTTCAGTAAGCAGCGTTTAGTGGCATCGGTGTGTTTCCAGTGATATAATACTGCCAGCGTTCACCGGTCTCGGCTTTTACAGTGACATAAAAAAAGCCAATTTCTGAATGTGCTCGATAATGCAGACTGTGTCCTTGCTTTCAGGATGAAGCTTTTAAGATCTTGGAATGCACACGAGGACACGAGGAATGCACCCTGTCTGATGAATCATGCTCGTTTTAAAACCTTTTTAACATGATTTCATTTAAGGTGATTCTCCTTGTAAAGCCTGCCAATTTGCACCGCTTTCCACAAGAACATTTCAAGTCTCGCAAATGGAAAATCAGCATTTAATCGCAGTGCTGGAGAAACAAGGAATTAAGCAAACAGCCAAAAAAAAAAAACACCCCTTCCACCCCTCCACCACCCCCTCCCCAAACTTTTCTGCTTCTGTCCGGGAAAGAAGACTCACAAGAAAACTATTTCTACCTCTCCCCTGCATTTCTTCAAGAATTTGTGCATGTTATTTTCCCCTTTCCTTCGAGTCATTGTAGCATCTGTTTGTGGTGAGCGTCAGAGAGAGTTTTTGGTTTGCCTTTCGAGAAGAACATGGAGAGAAATAAACAAACGAGAAGAAAGGCAGGAGTGGCACTGCAGAAAAATATATATATATATAAATATATATAATATATTATATATATATATATATAAACTCAATTGCAATCCTGCTCTAACTTCACAGCATGGCAAGAAATGCAGACCCGACATGGTTAATTAACCAGCTAACGGCTGCAAATGTGTCCGATATTTTATATAAAAGCTGACTTACAAGTGATTATATTTAGTATGAGATTTGGGAGGATTTTAGCTTTTCTCACTCAGTCGATCAAATCAAATGATAACAAGCAAGAATTCATGTAAACAATGTAATAAAAGATGCTTGGATCTCTAATCCTCCCTCGCTCTCTGCTAAACTTGTCATAAATTACTGAGGGGAAAACAGAGAACAGTTGTTTGGCAGAAAGTTCAGAAGGAAAGTTTATTAAAAACACACGCCATTATGATGTAAACACCAGAAGGATACATGCTCAAGTTCATTGTGAAACAGGGATTAGCTGAGGCAAGGCACTGAAAACAAGGCACGGTCAAACACAGAACGCCTCAAACGTTGAACTGATAGGTTCCATGATTCTTGGTTCAGGACTTGGATATAGATTGCGTGTATGTGTGTGTGTGTGTGTGTGTGTGTGTAACACGTCCGAAAGAGAATGCAATCAGTCTATGTCTAAGTCTTTCAAATGAGTAGAACAGAACCAATGAATAAAAGCCTTGTCGATTTTGTACAGTGCCTAAATGAATATTAAAATTTAAAAAATGCTAAAATGCTAAATTATTTGATGATTCAGTTGGTAAACACTGGCCCTAGAGGTTCGGAGGGGTGCGTGCATGGAGTTTGCATGTTCTCCCCATGCTTCGGGGGTTTCCACCTCCAGTTTAAGGACACGCGTTGTAGGCTGATTGGTGTTGAAAGTCCGTAGTGTGTGAATGTGTGTGCGATTGTGCCCTGTGATGGGTTTGGCATCCCGTCCCCCGCCTTGTGTCCCGAGTTCCCTGGGACACCCTGTGACCCTGCGTAGGAGAAGCGGTATAGAAAATGGGTGGATTGATATTAAACTCCATCACTACCGAGAGCATTTGTAGTCGTAAGAAGTCACAA
The DNA here is from genome assembly GCF_001660625.3 of Ictalurus punctatus. Lineage (NCBI taxonomy): Eukaryota > Metazoa > Chordata > Actinopteri > Siluriformes > Ictaluridae > Ictalurus > Ictalurus punctatus. The sequence goes on from NC_030424.2 coordinate 533,504, forward strand.
GAATTTCAGAAGTGGTCAGAATTTCCGAAAATGTAAAAAGATTTTTTTTTCAACTGCTTAATTGACAAATATTCACCAGCTCAGTATGAACTGTCCTTTGTGCATTTTGATTTAGCCATTTTCTTCCATTCCACAATGCAAATCTCCTCCAGCTCTGCCAAATTAGATGGACAATGTTGGCGGACGGCCATTTTCAGGTCATGCCACAGATTTTTAATTGGAGTTATGTCTGAGCCTTTTCTTCTTTTTTCTAAGCCATTCCTTTGTAGTTTTTGCCCTGTGCTTTGGATCATTGCCCTAAATGCAGATGTCTGGCAGACTGGAACAGGTTCTCATCAACAACTTGCCTGTTGAAAAGCGGCTCTGCTGTGGTGGTGCTACCAGCTCCATGCTTGAGCACAGAAAAGGTGTTACCTGGGTGGTTGGTCTGGATATTCCTTCTGGATACTTTCCCATAGATCCCAGATCTTTGACAAGCTGATGATATTGTTGAGGTCTGCACAGGTTCTCCTATTTCAGACAATGAGCTCTGTAACCCCTTCAGTGATTAGCTGTACTCTTGGACATTTCTCTGACAGTCGCTCTTCTTGCCTGAGCACTCGGCCTGGCCTGAGCTTACCAGTGTCTGGGTTGTGCCACATCACTTTTGCACTTTGTTATAAAAGGATGCTCCTGAGAAGATTCAGTTTCCTCCTAAGAACTTCTCTAAGCTTCCTTGGTCTTCATGACAGCAGGAATGATCTGAATGATCAAAAACCTCTTCACTTGTGATCATTGTCAATCACTGGCATTGAATTCTATCAGTCCACTGATATATCAGACCTGAGATGACTGACCAGACCAACTTGATTTCATTTTTAAGACTTCATTGTGATGTGCTTGTGTAGTGGAGTGGCCACAGCAGCTGTTACTGCTCAGAGAGAGAGAGAGAGAGAGAGAGAGAGAGAGAGAGAGAGAGAGAGAGAGAGGAGAGAGAGAGTTGCTCACATTATGCAACCATGAGTTAGTATCTGAGCCCAGACGTTTTGTTCTGCTCCGTGTGTTTGGTGGAGAGAAAGTAGGGGTGTGGGGGGTTTACAGCAGAGGTTTCATGGAGAAATCCGCTGGAGGACTCGTGGGTTCGGGTTCCTATCCGGGGGAACGGCTGTCTTCTGTAACTGTTCCAGAAAAAGAGGATGGTAGACAATGGAGCTAACAAGCTGTCTGTGGACTCTTTCATTTAAGAGTGTCAGAAATAAAACCTTGTTTCAATTTCTCTCTCTCTCTCTCTCACACACACACACACACACACACACACGACTGTCTTTCTAATGATGCATTCCTCAATTTCCATAAAATCTTTCTGTCATTTCTTTCATAGTCTAGATTTCCTTCCACAACACATACAACAAATACAAAAAATAAAACCCCGAGTCTCTCGCTTCAGTCTTTCACTTCATCACTGCCTCTCCAACTGATTTCTCTCTCATTTTACAAGTTCTTTCTTTCCTGTACACGGTAGTATAATGTATGCGGCGTGAAGGTCATGGTAGCGTAATCTGTAGATGACTGAACTGACATGCTGTACATGATGTCTCAAGTCAATATGCCAGCTACCAGACCAGACATCCTCTCTCTCACACACACACACACACACACACCCACACACACACACACCACCCCCACACACCACCCACCCCCCACCACACACACACCCCCCAACCTACACACCCACACCCACCAACACACCCACACACAAACACACACACACTATCAGTGAGACAACATTTCAGATCAGGCCAACAACTTCATTATCAGTAATGGTGTCATTATGTTCTACCATCAAGGGGCATGGCACTCAAACAAATTGTCTCCCTGTGTATATAATATTCATTACACATTTCCCATGTTGTTTAAATATATATTAAAAAAAAAAAAAAACACAGCCAGAGAGGTCATTTATCCTCCAATTTGGACCACAGCCGTTGCTGCAAATGGCCATTTCAGCAAATGAACACCATGCACTGCAAATAAATCAAATCAGGTGGAGAAGAAAGCAAAGTGTGTCATGAGTGTTACTGCATGAGGTCTAAATATCACTAATTCTTCATTCTTAAAGGCAAGTGATCGAGTTTAAAAGCAGTGGTCCGGATGCTACTGAATAACCCTATCTCTGACTCTTCCACTCAAGAAGCAACCACAGAAGCTTACTGATTCACTGACTGTGCTGTAGGTGAATAATGTTTGACTTCATCAGAGATCGGTGTATAATCTTTGGGCATGCCATGGATGCCAGTCTATCACAGGGCACCATGCATACACACTTTCATACACTTATTCACACCCACAGTGCCCTGCATAAGTATTCACCCCCCCTTTGAACATTTCCATATTTTGTAGCTGGAACCGATGGACTTAATTAGGTTTTTTTTTTTTTTTTAATGAGGGTGAGTCAAATCAAAAGTTTATTTATTTATTTATTTTATTTTGCATTGTTTGTTTGCAAATACATGTCACAAACGTGAATCATTTGTCTACATAATCTCCATTTTGTTTTAATCTCCAAGTAAAAACATTCTTCTGGTTGCATGTGCTGCCACTGATGTACCATCTGTTCCGCTTCTTCATCTGACCATAAGGTCTTTCCACCCAGTGCCTCCTTTACTGGTCTAAAAACAGAATGTTGCGTGAGTGATTGCTGATGACTCACCTAGATTACAGTTGTGTACAGTCTGTTTATGTCATTTCTGTCACACTTTTAAGATTTTCATGTGACTCACCCTTGTATGTCAGGAACTTACACAGCCCTACCTGATTTATGAAAGATTTATGCGAGCCATATGATATCCCATTTGGAGTTTGCCAAAAGGCACGTTGGAGACTCGGCACACATGTGAACAAAAGTTTGTCTGCTGTGATGAGACTGAGCATTTAGCCCAAAGTGCTACGATTGGCAGAAATCCCAACACTGCTCACTGCCCTTAGACAACCATGCCTACAGTGAAGCACGGGGGTGGTAGCATCGTGTGAGCCTTAGCATTGGCCTTCTGGTTGCTTCTCTGAAGAAGAATTCTTACTCATTAGGACATTTTGTCTCTTCTCATGTTGAGAGTCACATTTTTCCCCAAACAAGCTCTGGTTTGTTTCTTAATCAATTAAAATTTATTCCTTTTCTATTATAATGTGAAACCAGGAGCACCTGAACTGAACCGTCCTCTATTACATGCTAATGGTAGAATTGTCTTTAGAATTGTAAAAAGGAAATGAAAAAAAAAAAAAAAAAGACCCAAGTTCTGTCAACAGAAGAAGAAAACTGATCTGTAACAGCTTCCCTGAGTGAGAGTGATTAGAGGTGACCTTTGTCTCATCTTATTCTAACCAAGTCTCTATGGATTGGACTAATAACAGAAATCAGCCATGAAAGAACAGATTATGAATGAATATGTATGTCCACACTTATTCTAAATCTCACATTAGAAAAGCGATGTAACGACAGCATGCAAAGACACACACAATCTGGAAGGGATTTGAGTTGGTCTAATGTTGACTAAGTAAGTAATTAGGCTGACGGTGAGGGGAATAAAGCCGCGATTTACTCCAGACATTACCCTTTGATCAACCTAAGGTAACTCTGGATGTGGATCCTTCCTAAGCATAGTGCAAAGGTCGTGACCTTTCAGAGATGTTGAGCACATTCTGGAGCATTAGTATTGACTTTGATTCTCAGAAACAGCTAATCAAAGGACTATTTGTAAAATGTGTTGCGCATGTATTTTATGGGTGATATTGGGCCTCACTGGGTATTATTTTAGTAAAGCTGGGTGTAAATAAATGTTTTCCGAGGGCTGCACAGTGGGTAATATTTCCATAAGCCAAACCAAACATAACATTCCTGCCAGATTTACAAAAGTTTGATCATTCTTATTTTCTTCACACTCTCGTGCATATCCCACCCCCCGACAGGTCAGTGTCAGTGGTCTTAATGTTGTGGCTGAGCAGTGTAAATACCTCTATGAACAATTTATGAATAAATTCATCAATATTCATTTTGATCATTGAGCCACAAAGTGTGAATCAGCACAGAACTGTAATACATTTACAGAACCCAACTATAAACAGTTACGAATGCGACGGAGAACAAGTGATGTGGTCACGCCCATTACAGGGTTGAGATCAGTCAGAAGCAAATGACCACAGTTTCATAACCTCAAACCTCACGAATCAATCAGGAAGGATTCTACAAGCTCAAACTCTTTCCTCTGACAGTTGGTACCGTAGATGTGTTAAAGCTCTCGCCAAAACATGAGGTCTGTATTACAGGAAGGTGTCGTGAAATGTCTTCTGGATGTCTTCCAGTGTGAAAGCGAGTACAGACTGCAGATCACACTGCATGATTAAAGAAAAAAAAAAAACCTTGTTATTTTCCTAACAGCAAATGACAGGTGAACTGAATTTGTGAGCAGTAAGGTTAAAGCCGGGTGGGTTTAAAAAAAAAAAAATTCAGTACTTAGAAAATAAATCAGGAGCACGAAAATCAATTAATGGGTATGAGAAGGAAAGAGTATCCGCAGTCTATGAGCTGGAAAATGGCTTTTATTTTACGCAGCGTTTCAGGTTTTTATTTTAAATGATGTTTTGTTTGTTTTGTGATCACAGACGCTGAAATAAAAATGATAGTACTTACCACTCAAATAAAAAATCATTACATTCGGTGTCTCTAAAGATACAAAACAAAACACAGAACAAGAAGAGACACTGTTTAGACAAGCATAGACTAATTAAGCTATTTATAATCCCTCTCTGTAGCAGCTAAATATATTCAATCATTTAACCGAAAGACTGTTCACACTCTTACTATGTCACCGATAAAAGGCCCACATGCAATTAGCCACAAATAAGCTGTTCTAATTAGAGTCATTCCTCCTGTATGAACGACACACTGCATGGAGAGAAACTTTTCTAATTACAAGGTATTGTAAACAAATGGACTGAATGCAAAATCACATTATCCGTACAGTGCTTTCATCTCAGTGCTAATGCAACGCTCATTTCTGAGTGAGAAGTGTGTAGGATTTCTCTTCAGCTGGGAATGAAAGACTCTTCCACCGTATCCCATTCATCTCACCAGCCTACATCTTTATTAGTTAACATTATTTTCATGTTTTATTTTTATTTTTTCCCCACTTTTCCAGTCTCTCGCTCGTTGCCTGTCTCCCATGGCAACGTGCTAATGAGAGTCCGCCATGATCGTAGCATCGTGGCGTGCTGCCTGTCATCGTTATCACCATGACGATCTCGGTTTCTTCCTTCCTTAGATTTGACGGAGAAACGATCGATTGGGGAGAACCGTCTAGACGAATGACACATGATGAGGAATAAAAGATTTTCGGGCTAATTCCAGAATATCTCTGTGTAATGAGGTATCCTGCACAAGATGAGCTGAAACAGACGTACCACACTGACGCAGACTCATGCAGCCTGAGAAAATGGTTTGTCATTGATTTACCAGCCACTGACAACAACAACAACAACAAAAAACAGTTTAACCAAAACTGTAAATACAAGTGGATCTGTGTGGATCCTTTTGTGTGTTGGGGCCAAAATGTGGTCCGATACAAGGTGCAAGCTGATTGTGTGCATGTAAAGGTTACCTACATACTGCATGTGTGTGACTGATAATGAATGTGTGTCTGAGTACACCCATTTATCTCTGAACTAAATACAGTCTCGCTGCATGCACCTGTGCACAAGTAAAGAGAGGGTAGCACTGAAGTGTGTACAGTGTGTGTGTGTGTGTGTGTTTGTGAGCAAATTTCATTGCTGTGCTTTTGTACACATTTATGTATGCGTGTGTGGGAGCAAAGACAGATCTGAACCACTGTTGTTAAATCTTATCCATCCATCAAAGCCATTGCATGCTCACACACACACACACACACACACACACACATACAACCACACACCCACACAGCATGTGTGAGGCTGTCACTTTTCCTTGGTCTCCTCCTCTCCCCTGGGGCTGTGTGTACTGCCGTAATGGCAGTGTGAAATGTATTCCTGCAACAGATGCCTCTGTGGAATAGAAAATGTTCAGGGTCTAAGTCTGAGTCCGCAGCCAAGAATGAGTTTCATCGTAGTATATCAAAATGTGTTTCATTATTTATCAAAAGAGGATTGACTACTTTATTTCTAACAGCGACACATATTTCAGTTCTTAGAATTTGTCTCAAGGCTGCATGGTGGTAGCGCGGGAAGCGTCGCCACCTCACAGTTCCAGAGTTCGGTCGTGAGCGCAGGCTATTGTCTGCGTAGCGTTTTGTTCTCCCTATGTCTTCATGAGATTCCTCCAGGTTCTTCAGTTTCTCCAGTGAGCAAAAACATGCTGGTAGACAGACTGGCAATTCTAAACTGGCCCTAGATGTGTGTGTGTGTGTGTGTGTGTGTGTGTGTGTGTGTGTGTGTGTGTGTGTGTGCATTGTTCCCCTTTTGATGGACTGGTATCCCTTCCAGTGTGTATTCCTGCCTTGAGCCCAGTGTTCCAGGCATAGGAAATGGCTGATGGTGAAACTGTAAATGGACAGTTTGCTCAGTTTGCCACTGGACTGTTGTTATCAAGCTCCAATGCTCTATTTGCAGAATGGAGAACCATCCCACCACTGGCTGACCATACATACAGTAGTTACAGTATAAGCCCTGATGAGGACATCTTCCAAGTCTAGTCTCTGCTTAGATAAGTGAACCCCTCATCTTTGGTCTGAGTATGGAAAGCTACTCAGTTAATGCTGTGTTCTGGCAACAGCAAGGAACACTCTGAAGGTTCACCCTTATGGAATCAACTGATTAAAACATTGCATGGGACCGTGCATGGCAATCCCAGATTCAACTGCAAGGTCTCCCCAGAGTCATCTGGACACCAATCCATTCAAGATTACTAGAACGTACAGTACAAGTCATTTGAATGCAGTGCTAGCATGGAGTTCCCAACTCATTGGGTTGAGGTGATAGCATAAGACTCCTGTGGCCCGGTGGAACCATACACCCTCCCAGCCTGTAAAGGAAGGGTCCTTGTTGACTATTTCTGGTGGACCCCAATTGGACCATGCTTGTCTGAGCTTTGAGTCTCCAACAATCTAGAACCTGGGCCCCTCTAAGCCAAGGACATGTTTTCATTCATGGCATGTTAGGGTAAGCATAACATTATGTTAACTGACCAGGAAGAATAATGTCTACCTCATGTGAAATTGCTGTTCTAGATTAAAATGTCCACCATGTAACAGTCCCACTTGGACAGGATGGACTCTGAAGGCGAATGAATGGGATTTTATTTTCATATCATTTCCAACAGTTAAGAGTAAACAAAACACATACATGTGTAAGTGTATGGTAAGTGGTCGTGTTTAGGCCATTTTTAGGTTTAGATAGCAAGACCTAGTCCTGAGGATGACCCACATCCAGGTTCCTCAATGTACAAACAAGGAAACTGAAGTGTTGCATTACAAGACTGGAATTTCTCAAAACTACAAACACATTTTGTAGATATTCACTGTGGGCAAAATTGAAGTTCCATGTTCAAATGAATGGGAATTATTTTATGTTAATAAAATAGCATCTTGAGCACTGAATCTTTCAATAGTAATTTTTGCATCCTAATAAGACCAGATCTGTTGTATAAAACATGTTTCTTTTTATCTTGTAAAAATGGTAAAAGTGTGCTCTAATCATTTCTGTAAAGAATGGATGAATAAATACACACTCTCATAACAGCAAATGCATGAAGTACAGTATGGCGTTAGATTGTGAAGTATGGATGTGTGAATACAGGCCACGGAGAGTACCTGTCCACTCTTGTTCTCTATTTTCTGACACTCAAATAGAGTCATCCATCATCACAGCAACAGATTTTACCAGCTCCCTGTAGGTGTGGGACCACCAGGGCAGACGGGAAGGGAATATAGAGGTGGAGCAATTGTTGTGAGAGAGAAGAGCAAAGTTATGAGGGGAAATAAAAGGTCCCGGTCCAAAAGAAAAACAGTCTCAATATGTTGCATAGTGTTTATGACTGTCACTTTTCTCTAGTTTGCAGAACTCCATTTATAACAGGACATCCATCATTACAAACCAGATTTGTGTATGTATGTGTGTGTGTGTGTGTGTGTGTGTGTGTGTTGCCCTGCAATAAACTGGTGTCCCATCCAGTGTAAATTACATTGCACTGATCTGCACCCAGACCAGGATAAAGCTTCGGTTACCGAAGATGGCTGAATGAACGATTAGGCTTAGATTATGTTGAGCGCCAATCATATTAGTCTGATTTGCATCACAGCTTCCGGATCTGTGCTGTTATAGAAAATTAATCACCTGTTACCAATTAGATTCACGAATTCAGCAATACCCTGGAATAAAATAAATACACATATATTAATATGTTTACATGTTAGGTCAGTGCACCTGCATTGGCTAATGTTCACCTAATCCATGACTACAAATAAGTCCAAGTAAATGAGCAAAATTCAAATTACAGCATGTTCCGAAAACTTCCTGAACTTTGTGCTCCAGGTGTAAATATTTAAATGTGCTTTTCAGCTTCAGCTGTCAATTCTGTCATTTAACAAGTGCACACATTAGGGTTCATTAAGGCACTGGCTCGTGTTGCTCATTGTGGGCTTCAATTTACTTATTAATAGTGTTGATTATTTGGTGTATTATTTACATTTTTCCATTAATAGTAGTATTCTTTATGAATATTACGTATGGGGTATTAATACTAAAGTTCACGGTTTGTTCAAGTAAATGAATATATGAACGTTTGTTAAGAAAATATTCATGTAAAACAGATTTATTGGATTTAAAGGATTTCTCATTAACGTCTCACATGTTCTCATGATTTCAAATTTGTAAGAACATACACAAACCAATTTGTATAAAAAGTTACAAGTCATTTACATTAAGATTACACTTAGCAGGTTTAGCACTTTTGAGGTTTTTGAACTCACTATATATATATATATATATATATATATATATATATATATTTGTCTTATATGGTGACAACTGTATGGTGACTACAATATGTTCTGACACGGACGTCAAATTGTACGTCTCATCTGAAAGTCTCTGCAGCTATGACACATTTAAACACTTTTAACACTAATTAGCAACACAAAGCAAATGAACAATTTGTGTTGCCTTGAATGAGAGAAATAAACAGTACTGTGATAATGATGAAATATTTGTTAATATGTTCACCATGGACTGCTCTGAATGCCAATATCAACACTGTTTTCTCCTAAGGGAGCTACTGATGGGGACTGTGGATGACTGTAAATTGCCTGCTAGGCACCATAGATGTTAGACAAATTTGAATTAGCACGATTAGCACTTTTCTAACAGCCTACGTTTAGCCCTCTGTCCCATTTGACTATAGTCTGCTACATCTCATATGCTAGTTTCATGGCTCTTTTGCTTTAAACTAGTGTATTATCTCCAGCACATTAGCAGACACATTAGCTGTTCAATACTTATTTCCGTTACAGAGGTTCTGGTCTGACAAATGTTGAACTCAATTAGTAAAATTACAAGTTGATGGTTTGACATGAATATCCTGTATAATGTGCGGAGTACTGCTCACAGCGCTGTCATACAGCAAGTTGGGTTTAAAGACAACACATGAACCCCAAACAAAGCAACGTGTGCCATTATTATAATCTTAGTGAAAATAGAGAGATGTTTTAAGCAAACTATGTCATACGACTTTATCAAAAAAAATAAAATAAACAAAAACATCAACACCAATGCAAGGAGTTACTTTTCCGTGGCTCAGTCTCAAATAGTTTTCTATAAGGGTTTTAATAATATATGTTCCGCATCGTCATTATGTTATACCCGAAGCAGTAAGCATACACAGTGAATAGGAAACAATTTGGGATTCTGCCTAAATAGATAAAGGCTGATTTTATGTCAAGGTAAACGTTGAAGACAAAAAAATATACAAGACAACTTACAGGACTTAAAGGATCTCTTCTTGTTGCCAGATATCACATTACTCCTTCAAAGGTCTTGTGGCGTCCAGGACTCAAAGGGTCAGAGCTGTTTTGGTGGCACAAAGGTGCTACACAATATTAGGCAGGTGGTTTTAATGTGTGCATAATTGATGTACTGAAAAACAATAATAAAAATAAAATAAAATAAAATAAAAACATGACCTTGTATGCTTAGAATTGTAATAATTCCTCATGATGTCAACAGAATAAACAAAAGTCAAAAGGAACAGATAATCACTACATCGCGTCACCGTCCCTGATTATTAACACCTGCAGCTTGTTTCACAGATCATTTTATGACTGCATATTTACCCACCACTCAGTGTCCTGGTTTGCTCTCACTCTACTTTCTTTTGGCTTTTTGCACTGTATAGCTTTGGTCTTTGTCATAGCATAGCATAGCATAGCATAGCATAGCATAGCATAGCATAGCATAGCATAGCATAGCGTTTATTTATTTACTAGGACTCTTGCCTCTCTTGTGTTCATGCTTCTGTGATTTGCATATTGTCCTGTATTTTATATTGTTTCACTGTTCATTAAATTGACTCTTTTCCCTGGTCTAGGCTCATTACAGTTGTTGAAGTCTGCTGTGCTGTACCATCTGGTATAAAGCAATCATCAGGATGATTCTCTGATTAGTTTTACTACTCAGTGTTTTGCACATTCTGTATATGTGGCTTTTTTTTCTTTCTTTTTTCAAGCTCCACACTTGGCATCTTGGCAAGAGTGTGCCATTATATAGTACAGCAAATAGTATACAGTACAGGTACTTAATTATGGTGCGCATCACTTCAGCATAGAGCACTGTTTAGTGGAAAACAAAATAGGAAATAAAAGAAAAATAACATAATACAGTAACTTTAAAATATTTTTTTTGTTATATGTTCATATTTCCGTGTTACTCAAGCAGGGGCAGATATTTTGTCTGGCACTGAACTATTGTATATAAAATATCATAAAACTAAACAGAATACTGTTTACAAAGTATTTAACATTTTGCAGCTTTGGTTTGATCGTTCAAAGATGTGGGGTGTGTTCTTTCGAAATAGATTTTAAAAGATAAATGGAGTTATTTGAGGAGAACGTTCGAACGAGAGTTATCAGAAGTCCAAAATTACCCAGAAATATGTCTCACGCCTAAAAACTTTTAAACTTGAACATAGAATTTGATCAGCTGGGAAAAAAATAAGAGGTAAAAAGAGAGACAGCACAAAGTCGCCATTGTCACCTTAATGATTATCCTTCCTGTATATCAGCTGTTTTTCCCCATTAACATAAAAAACGTCCAATAGTTTTCTATCGACTCTTGTTTCTGTGGCTTGTGTACTGGTGTTAACGTTTACTTAGATGAACTTGACAAGAAGAGAAATTAATCTTCCGCTAAGAGCAAATTCCTTTTTTCTGTTTCCTTTTTTTTTTTTTTTTTTTTTTTACAATGCCGCATCCTTCTTCCTTTAATGTAATTGGCTTTTTCACGAGGAAAATATTATTTGTGTTCAGTCTGACTGCTTCTGGCATCCAAGTAGCCTGTTCCAAGAGAAATCAATCAGTCTATTTCTTGAGTTCATTCCACCGAAAAAAAAATCTCTTTTAACAGTGTGTAAAGATTTTTGGTTATATTTGTTGGAACGTGTTCAACTGTGCTCATTTGGAAGTATTGCAGGCACGTGGACAGAAAAGAAAGAAAGAAAACTGTACACTGTTCGTTTTTCCTCCACGACAATACGAGGCAGATGAAGAAAAACAGATGACAGTAAGATATAGGTGCACTTTCAGATTGGACTAAAAGCAGATCGTTTACATTTTTAGAGCAAGCCTTGGAACTTTTCATATTGTTTAATCTATCAAAGGGTATCCTGGTTGAGTTTTAAAAATAAAATGTCGACTTCAGGAGGTAAAGGACAGAACTTCCTGTTGTATTACTCTGCTGACCGATAACTCGGCAGAAAGCCAGAATCTTACCGTCATTTCAGAATCACTTTATCCAGTCAGGGTCATGGTGGACTGTCCGAGGAATACTAAGCGTGAGGTGGGAATACAACCTGCATCGTAATAATAATAATAATTCATTCAGCGTCTATAGACAAGAGGTGAGAGGTGTCAGATAACATGGAGGAAACCCACATGGGACTGGGGACAACATGTGAAACTCCACACAAGCAGTAACCAGAGCTCAGGGACAAACCCGGGATCCCCTGGGGCTGTGAGGATGCAATGTTCCTGTCTGTGCCACCATGTTGATCAGTATCAGCTTTGCAGAGGTTCCTGAGTCTACAAGGATGGTAAAGGGTGACAAAAGGATAAAACATTTGTGTCAGGATTGAATAATAAGGTGACAAGGTCTACAAGAAACAATAAGAGACTGGCGAGAATGGTAAAGGAAGCGTTCTCTGACCTCTTAAATCTTCCTCAAGAGCTGCTTGACCAGCAAGAGAAACCCGTCTTGATTAGTGCTCACTGTTCCGCTTGACCGAACCACCAAAGTGTGGACAGTCACCAAGACCCTTCATTATCAGGGTTCACATCAACCACAGTCAAGAACAACTGTTCCATCACGTTTATCAGCGTGGACTACACCGGGGAAACAATATACATTTGAAAAAGCTTTCTGTTTTCGAAATCCAGTAAACTTTCAATTTTTCTACCAAGGGATACAGACGGCCACAATCTGTATGTCCAGGAGCTCCAATTACTCCACCAACCCAGCTGAAAGTTCTTACATGTACTGTTGGTGGCAAACATTCCTTTTAAGCTGGATATAAATTTGCAAACCAAGGGTTAGACACTGAAAGGCCACTAGTGTTTAACTGCGAATTTAGTTTGCTAGCAGTTAGCTATCTGTGTAGATAGCTGGAAGGTGGATAAGAGAGCATTTGCAAGTTGCATGTTCATGATACTGTATGTTCATAAATTTTAATGATGTAAATGAGGTGCGATGTGTTTAGGCTATTGTGTGTGTGTGTAGTCTATAGCGTAAGATGACCACACCAGGTTCCACAACATTTGTCCAATCTTAAGTTGTCCAGTTTTGCTGTTAGTTGTGGTAAGTGGAGCCACACTGGATCCATGATCCGATGTCCTCCCCAGCACAACCAACCTCTGATAGGGTAACCCTAACCCAATTCCATTCAATTTTATTTGTATAGACAATAAACACTGTCATAAACTAGCCTTACAGATTTAGAATTATATTTAGATTGTTCTTTTTTTTTCTTTCTTTCTCTATTCTGCCTTTGATCATATATTCTATTATATATATATATATATTATATAATATATCCATCCATCCATCCATCTTCTACCGCTTTATCCTTTTCAGGGTCACGGGGAACCTGGAGCCTATCCCAGGTAGCATCGAGCACAAGGCGGGGTACACACTGCCAATCCATCGCAGGGCACAGTCACACACACCCATTTATACACTACGGACATGCTAGGCACGCTAGCACGGTAGGCTTACCATGCATGTGTTTGGACTGGGGGAGGAAACCGGAGTACCCGGAGGAAACCCCCGCAGCACGGGGAGAACATGCAAACTCCGCACACACAGGGCCATGGTGGGAACCGCACCCCCGACCCTGGAGGTGTGAGGCGAACGTGCTAACCACTAAACCACCGCGCGCCCATTATATAATATTTTGCTCATATATTATATATTCATATAACCTACAAATTGTGTGCTACTACAAATTGTGCGTATTATATAAAACAGCTGTACATACAGTACAAACCAAAGATGCCCTATGCCTTAATTCACATCCATTTCACATCCAAAGAACTTTATCCAAGTAATTTTTTGTACTTATTCAAAGAACTTTAGAGTAATTGGTTTTGTCTGTTTTTTTCTGAAACTAGTGACACACGCAAATAAAACAAAGACTGGATAACATCAGTTTTGGTTCAAGACCTAGATGTATCATATATAATGATCCTTTATTGTCTCCCTCGGCTATTATTTTGTTTTGTTTGGTGGTTGTTTGTTTTTGAATAATTTGTGGTTACGAAGCCACAGACGCACACCGTGACAGATACAGTGTCCTCCACACTGTACATCATTCCACTTTTATCACTGTTTGGAGACAAACTGTAGACCAATTTCAGTAGAAGTGTGGATTCCCAGACGCATTCTGGTTTTATTCATCATCGATTCTTTTTCTTGCTTTCTTCCATATCAGCATGCTGGGATAGAAAGAGAGAGAGAGAGAGACAGAGAGAGAGAGAGAGAGAGAGAGAGAGAGAGAGAGAGAGAGAGAGAGAGAGAGAGAGAGATTAGCTGAAGATTTTAGCTGAGAGTTTCTCCATGAGACAGCCCACCACCTGTCTTATCTTTGCACCCTGTATTTTCAACATGTCTACTTCTCTCTATGCTTCTCTTTATCTCTATCATCTCTGCATTATTCAACATCCTACTGTAACGTTAAAGCTGCAGTACAAGAAGCCCTGCTTTTTTTTTACTTCGTTAAGCACACTGTTTGCATGCATCATTTCTTTATGAATCTGTACAGAACCAAATTTCCTAACACTGTGTTAATAGGACGATAAAGAGTTCTGAATTATGTGAACTTTTTCTTCTTTATAAAGTATTTTGAACTGCATCGTCACATCAGGAGTACAGCATGCTAATAAAGTATACAAATAAAGAATTGTACCCCGGCTGATAATCCACAGATGAGCCAAACTAAAATGTTTTTGTTTTTTTTTCAGATTCCCAAGGATTCACACAAGCCAACTTAAATTTCAAAAAGATGAATTGTAAGTATAATTATAATTATTTGGTTGAAAAGGTTTCCTTGTACAATGAAATTCTTTGCTTGTACGTTTGCAAGATAAAAGTTACTCTTGATCATATTTATATGAGGTTAGAGTTGATTTAATGTCCAGAACAGCTAAATAGCTAAATAGTCATGTGCATAGGGCTGCTGTAGGACTAGAGTCTGATCTTAGGCTCAAGTCTGGTCTTGAGACGTTTTCCGTATTGACTTGGACTTGTCTAGGGCTTATTGGCATTGTGCTTGCACTTGTCTCGGTCTTAGGTATCTCTCTCTTGCTAAATGTTGTTAAATATGGTCTTGCTCTTGACCTAGAGTTGGTCTTGGAACATGGTGTGAACACAGCGAAAGTTGGACAAGAACAGTTCCTCAGCCTAATCGGTGGTACAACACACAAACAAAGCCAACTAGCGAAATTAAAGACTTCACTTCGAAAAATGACGATGGTTTTCGGTCTCGATCTTGACCCTCCTTCATCTGGATCTCGACTGGGCCTCGATTCCTTAAAACTCAGCCTTGCATAGATTGTGCATAACAAATAGCTAAGTAAATAGGCTAATTAAAAGCTGATTTCTTTGTCCACTTCTGTTGCTAAAAGCTTCTTTAACTCTCAAATGGCTCTTTATTAGCCTGTGCCTGTCTTTATAGGAAGCAGTTTGAATGAGCAAAGGGTTTTAAGCATGAAGTTATTAATTATTAGCAGGCTGTTCAGATGTATAAAAGGACCAGTAATCAGGATTAGAGAGAGAGATAATGCTTCCAAAAGTACCTCATAGTCACACGTGTGTAAAAAATAAAGACAGTAAAGTAAGTGACATGATAATTGGATGTTTGATTGAATGTGTGCTGAAGTATTAAGTGTGGAATAAAACACCATGAGGCGTGTTGTTATAGGAACCATGCTGTGATGAATCAAGGACAGTGATTATTATGTTTTATTTCACTTATACCGCAGCAAGTAGTTTGCCATCTATTACAAGGCTTAATCTGTTAATGAACACTATGGTTTTAAATCTTTAGAGTTACATTTAATGTTGCGTGAGACGTTCGTGAGACAAGTTTATTACTTTTTTTTAAAAAAATCAATGATTATAATTCACAAGAAAAGTCACGAGATACAAGATACATATTCAACTGTTATTTATTTTAAATAAACTAAATGTTTCTAGTTTATTTTAAATAGTTGTAGGACATGGAAAGTGTAATATATATATATATATATATATATATATATATATATATATATATATATATATATATATATATATATTGCATGGATAGAAATAATATCAATAGAATGAAATCCTTTCTTTTCTCCTAAATGGTTTTCCATTACATGCTGTAAAATTCATGGCCCCTCTCCAAAGGGAATAAATTTCACTCAAATCACTGGTCCAAAAAAAGTTCAAGTTAAAGTATTATAAATATTCAGATCTTTCTATTTAGTTCAATCATTCCTATTGACTGCCTAAGCAATGTCTACTTTAATTACTACTGTACTACTGGAGGGAAATACTTCCATACTTTCATCCCGAAGGCGACAGAGACATCCATGCGGCATTGATGAAGGAAAATATGAAAGATGAAGTAACGTATGTAGATTTTTGAGGAAACACAATATTGTACAGTATGTTTTACCCACCTGCCATTGGGTAGCTTGGTTTTGCTAAACGGCCAGTAGATGTGTGCCTGAATTTCAGTGTAACCTCAGTGCTTGCTCACATCTGCCAGACGGACGCTTGTCTCCAGCCTCACCGAGCCACTTGATGTCTTTTGACATCCTTTATAGCCATAAGACACCTGAGTCCTGATTTAACATGCGCTTCACACAGGTGCTGAAGGTATTTACAATCATGAGAGTACTTTTTTTTTTTTTTTTTTGCACTAAATGTTCTCATTATCATTGTCTCTTATTTCAGTCTGTGTACGCAGTCTTGAAGAGTGTCTTTAAAATGAGAACACGTGTTAGATTTACAACAAAAGATGTCTTCTCTACTAGGGAGGTGAAAACGATGATTAAATGGACCTCAGGTTTGTTAAACGTGTTGACTATTATGCTTTTCTCATTCACGGCAGTGTGAGACTCCTGGAAATGTCTGTAGTGAATGAGTCTTTCAGAGTCGGAGCTTAGAGGAGCTACTGTAAAGCTATGACAGAGGGGAAGAAAAGCAGACAATAAAAAATAAGAAGCTAATATTCAGAGAGGGAGAGAGAGGGAGAGAGAGAGAGAGAAAGTGAGGGAGAGAGAGAGAAAGTGCTTGAATGCAGCTGTAAGTGAACATGCAATCCTTTTACCAGAGAAAAATGCTAATTCCTCATTTCCTGTCTATAGCTAAATTTCCTTCTTATGCACCAGCAACAGAGTGTGAAGAGAAAAATGTGTTGTTGAATTCTGAAAAACAGCCAAAAATGACCAAAAACATCTTGTTTTTAACCAAGTGCATCTCCAGAAATCTTAACTACATGGAAATGTAAACTGTACTTTTCACATCATTTGGTAAAAAAGTAAACTGTTAAAAATACAGAACACAAGACACTTCCTTGGTTAGAAAATCGTCTCACAGCTTTTTTTCCCCCCGAATCTTGTGTCATAACAAAACGAACATAAGCTAGATCAGCTTGTAATCAGACACCGGCTGTCAAAATGTCCCATCACATCATCGTCAAAACAGAGAAGAGCGCTTACACGCTCTGTCCGGATGACAGCAGCTGAAGGTTTTAAAACGTTTAAATGACCTAAAAAATAGAGGAGATTTAGTCAACAGAACACAAGTGGCTGAATGAATGAGCGATTCTTTCTGCATGACGAGACGACGGTGAGCGACTTTTACCTCAGGCCATGAGACAGACTGATCTGGATGACGATGAGAATCAAAGGGAGAACCCATTTTGTAATTATTATCTTTCGAATTTCTCAATAATGTTTTTTTTTTTTCCACCTTTACATGTAGATGTAGGTGGGGCGTCTTTCATCCATCCACTTTCCATGGAGCCTATCTCGGGGAACCCTGGGCACAAGGCGGGGGACACACTGGATGGAGTGCCAACCCATCGCAGGGCACAATCGCACACACTACGGGCAATTTGGAAATGCCAGTCAGCCTACATGCACATGTCCCTGGACTGGAGAAGGAGATACCGGGAGGAAACCCCTAGAGCACGAGGAGAACACACAAACTTCACGCACACGGAGCAGAGGCAGGATTCTAACCACTAAGCCACTGTGTTCCTGGGCATACTGATTTATTCTCCCTTTTCACTTTTGGGGGAATTTAAAAAAAGATAGAGCTTTAGGTCTGATTGAGATTCATGTAATATAGAAACATATTTCACTTCAGAAAAATCTATACCTTATGCACTATGCAGACCACTTTAAAATGATAGCTATTCCATCTTTTATGTTAAATGCTGAGGAACTAGTAGTCTGATCGTGAATGAAAACCTGCCTTTGGAATGGAAAGTGCCAAAACGGTTAGGTCCATTCCTTTATCCTGGATCTGTCCGTATAATACGGATTGAGCAGACTCTTCGTTCACGAGTATGAATTTGGAGTGCCCTCTTGAGGAAGAAGCCATGTTGAATGAATGTTGCTGGTCTCTATGGTGATGTCACCAGCCACAGGGGTCCACCCTCCTTCATGGTACCATCTGGTCCAAAGCAGAGACGGACCTACAACACACACACACACACACACACACACAGGCCACTGGTGAGGTGGGCACTAGTGAATCCCATCTGTTTTCTCTTGCCTTAACCATATGACTCTCATTTCGTCGACTGCACTGATGACACGTATTTATATATTTATATATAATTCCATTTAACATGTTAAATACGAACCAGGGTCATTGTTGCAAATCTTAATATGTCACTAAGCTCCACCCATTTTAGTGACATATTAAGATTTGCAACAATGACCCTGGTCCGACCCTGGATCTTCCATTTCTTTGCCACCTCAAAGCTTCAGGGTCTTCGTTTCAGTCCTGAGTTTGGGTTACTGTCTGTTCTGAGTTTCAAATCTTCTCCCAGTGTCCACTTGACGAGTTTCCCCCAGGTTCTCTGCGATTCCCCCAGTGTTCCCGGGATAAACTCTGGATCCACTGTGACCCTGACCAGGATAAAGTGTTTACTGAAGACATACAGTATGATGTAAAGCATTGATCTTCTCTTGTCTCAAACATGCCTCCGTACAAAAATCCATCATTTGGTCATGTTAGCTGAGAAAACAACGTGCCCAGATGGTTTAGATGGTTAAGATTAAAGATTAGCTTTTAATACTGATTTTCCATAGACTAATTCCAAGGGTTCGATTAGAAAGTCTAACAGTGCTGGCGTGTGTTTGCCGCTCGGGTGACGGAAGAAGGACGGAAGAAAAAGTGCCTCAGTGGCAGCATGGCATTCCACTGTTTAACAGCTGACACACAACAAAATATTAGCAACAAGCTAGATATCCAAAAAGTTCACAGCTAACATTAACTAGCCATCTAGATAGCTAGCAAACTAACAAGCTTGTCATTTAGTCATTGTAATTCCTTAAAGATTAAACTTTTCCCCCCCCATAATTTTTCAAAAATTTAATCTAAGAAAAAATGCATTTAACAAGACCAGATGTGTTACAAACTCATGCTATGCAATGCTAGCTCATTTTAGCTTCTGTGCTGTCAGGATGCCTAGACTTAGCAAATACACAAAATATGGCTAACTAGCACCCATGCTAATAGGATGAAGACATTAATGACATTATAATGTTTATTTAATAATTTTCCTTTTAGGCTATAATTAGGGTGAGAGGTTTGTACTTCCAGAGTGACCTCATCAATCAAAATCACTGAAAATAAAGAAAAAAGAGATGATGAGAGAATGCACTTTTCTTCTACCCATGACTTTCAGGAACATGTGACTTGTGGAATGTTCCAATTATTTTGTAGGAGGGGTGTAAATGCTAAGGTAACAGGGTTGAAAAATATTAATGCATGCAGTTTTGGTATATGTGTGTGTGTGTGTGTATGTGTGTGTGTATGTGTATGTATGTGTGTGTGTGTGTGTGTGTGTGTGTGTGTGTGTGTGTGTGTGTGTGTGTGTGTATGTGTGTGTGTATGTGTATGTATGTGTGTGTGTGTGTGTGTGTGTGTGTGTGTGTGTGTATGTGTGTATGTGTGTATGTGTGTATGTGTGTGTGTGTGTGTGTGTGTGTGTGTGTGTGTGTGTGTGTGTATGTGTGTGTGTGACAGACTCATCAGGAACATTTTTCCTTTAAACTTATTTTTGCTCCCTCTCCCTCTCTCTCCTTCTGGCATGTAGAGGGAGGCAGTGAAGCACAGCGCAGCAAGTTTCTGTCTGTCACAATCACACATTTCCCATTAATGTGACAAACACATAGTTGACATCCAATTTCCCCCCAGTGCGTGCCTGCTTCGCAACAAAATGGATGACGAAGCTGGGAACCAGTTCACTGGAAAACCCCGTTTCTCTGTCTGTCGTTCGGGGACAAATCTACACCCATAACATCATCATGCACATGAATGACATCTCAGTGTATAATAAGTGAAAGACTACGAGCTATGACGAAGATAGAGAGAAATGTGCAGTGACAGGTTGTCATTGTGTACATGCTCTCTAGTATAGTCACACACACACACACACACACACACACACACACACACACACACACACACACAGGCCTACAATCTGTTGTTGTTGTGAAAAGTGCCTGTGAAATACTTCCTTGTCGGAATAATCAAATTGTGTCCGTCACTCTTTGAAGCCTGAAAGCAGTATACTGTTAATTGGACAAACACAATGTTACACGTATAAGGAGATGTGACGTATTATTACTGAAGACTGGACGTGGCCTGTAAAGAGAACGTATTACCACGTCACTGTGTCATCATTAATATCACTGAGAGAACCAAAGCAGAGTGGGAAAGCTTTATTTACTAGGAAGCACTGCCATCTCCTGGCACACTGACGTGATCACCGACGTGCATAAGAAGGCATCAGCGGCAATACACAAAATACGCAAAATACACAAAAACAGCAGCAGAGTTTATGCATGAGATTTATTATTAACTAACAAAAGGGGGTAAATATTGTCTGTGCGATTCTCCAGGGATTACTTTAACGCATTTCGTCATAAACACCTATTGCATAACTACGAATGTGCGCATTATAAAAAATAATGTGAAGTATCAGTACAGTACTACATGGTCATGCGTGTTTATCATACCAAAGACCCTACAGACCCAGAGGCCATGGTTTAGGAAAGAAATGCCTTATAAGACATTAAATTCCTTATTTTTGTCTAAACATTTCTTGGTGGCGTGACAAGTCACAGCTCCAGGGTCTGGAGTTACCGAGTTCAACGCTGACTTACTGGGATCTGGATTACTGTCACGTCCTCCACGTCCTCTGGTTTCCTCCAGAAACTGGATTGGCCACTCTATGCATGGCACTCCGAGATGAACTGGCATCCCATCCAATGCGCATTTCCCGCCTCGTACCCAATTCTCCCGGGGATATCGTTCAGATCCACCATGAACACTGACCAGGATAATGTGTTTACCGAGGATGAAAGAATGACAACTTCCCATTCCTTTTCATATTTCTTATACTGCCTTTTCTCCTTTAGAGTTGATACATCACTATCTCCATTCTACTCCCTTTATCTCAGTCTCTTTAGATGCACATTGGAGAATTCTGCAAACGTAATGTGGAAGGAAATTTTTATTGATCTTGTGTCTTCCATTTTGCGTAGCTGCGCTGCTGAATCAGACAAATGTAGGTGTGTATATTCAAATTAGAAATAAAAACCAAAATTGTGTCTGCAAATGACGTGCAAGCGGCTGGGGGAGCCTGAACAGATCCGTGTGGCACCATATAGCACTTTCTAGTCTGAGGAATTTTCATCTGGTGCTAACAATTAGGTAATGGTCTGTCAAGTAATATCTCAACCAGGGAGGTCTTTCCATTAAGATATCATGATCAAAAGTGACAAATAATGCACTCAGACCAAGCTCCAGTGCCGGAACTGAAACATAGCCACAATCCATGGCACTAAGCAGATGCTTCTGGGAATAAGACTTAAATATAATGCTTATTTATTCCAACCTACATATGTTGGGTAATAACTTTGCCGAAATCTTGGATTTAAAGTGTCTTGGAAAGTAATTGAGAAATCACAGGGTGCCGAGATGGAGCAGATTGTTAAGGACACACAGCTAGCTTAGAAAAAAAAAATCCATTGGGCTTCAACAGTAGTGAGTCAAATGCATGCGGTTGGCATCAAGGTATAGAGCTAATTATACTTCAGCATTAATTCTCTTCCATTCCTTAACTAAAAATAATGATTGGCCTGTGTGGGAGCTACTAGCCTATTGTACTGCTCTTCTACTTAAAACATTAGAAACAGAAGCTTAAAATAGATAATACAACACCACTGGGATCATTCTGGAGTTAAGGGACTTTTCAGTGACAAACTAAGATGCTTTTTTAATACTCATTTCCAATCGGGAGTCAAGAGAAGCTCACGAACTTTAAAGGTTATCTCCATTATTCTGTAACAGATATCCTGAGAACCTAAATGGAAGCCTAACTGAAACCGGCACGGCCTTGTGAGGCTTGCTCTCAAGGAGAACAGCAAATATAAATATATCATTATATAATATCTAATATAATTCATTTCACAGATGGGCACCATGTGTCTGTTCACTACCTGAAGGTGTGAGTGTGTGTGTGTGTGTGTGTGTGAGTGTGTGTGTGTGCGCGCATGCTGCTCCGAGATGGACTGACATCACATTCAGAGTGTGCTCCTGCCTCAGAGTTCCCGGGACGGGCTCCGGATCCACGGATGAACGACGAATGAACGAGTTTGACAGACAGTGCACAAGTTTGGAAAGTAGAATCTTTTAATATATAAATTAAAATACATAGTTAGCAAAACACCAAACGTGTTTAAAATGTTTAGCAAACAGATTAGACAGGAATACGGATTATTTGTTTAGCCCTTAGTTTCTCCAAGGTTTTCTGTTGGAAAGAGGGACACAAGTTTAAGAAAAAAACAAAAAAAAGATTAAAAAAATCAACAATGAAACACACACACACACACACACACACACACACACACACACACACACACACACACACACACACACACACACACACACACACACACACACACACACACACACACACACACACACACCTGCTAAATGTACAATCCTGAATGGATCAACTGTTGCACTCTAGACTCTACAGTAAGGACAGTGTTATATATCCAGTACAGAATGTCCCCATAGTGAGGGCTGAAATTCATAAATACAGTACAGTCGCTCCTTACCGTTCTGAACTCTTTGGCTTTTTCTCGGTTCTTTGCAGAAGCGTCTTGGCAGCTGTGCAGCTCCCTCCTGTGCTCCACTTCCCCCAACTGACTGCATGACCTGTACAAAGGGCGCAGTACTCAGTACTGAATAATTCTCCTTCCATAAAATAAATATCAGATTAATTATTCTTTTTAAATTCTGATATGCAAAGTTTACTAGAATTAAGACTAATAGAAATGTACCTATCAGTAGATTGGGACATCTCTGTCTCGTCAAAGCTTTCTTGTGGAAGAGTGCTAATCGTCACCTCGCCAAGGTTCTGCAGCCTGGACACTTCTACTGAAAGAGTCAAATGTACCTCGGTATCTTTCCCCCACCTCTAGTCTACACAGCATAGAGTGAGCGGTCTGTACTGGTAAAAACGCTGCGGACTTTTTATTGTGTTTCTGGTTTCAGGAATAAGTCGTCTCCGTTCTTCCCCATGTCAGTCAACACGGCTGAACACATCTGGCTCATCACTGCTACAGTCCAACACTTTCAGAGTTTTTACTATTTTAACAATGAATAATTTTCCCGGTACTTTTTTACTGGACTCTAAAAGGTTAAAATACTAAAAGGTTATTCAATACATGGTAAAATAACTTGTACTTCAGTAATCTGTACTATGGGAACTTAAACTACAGTAATTTGTGCTTAAATAAATTTCACAACAAACTACAGTAACTTCCAGTAAGTTGTACTTTGGAACCTCGCACTCTGTAACTTGGACTCCGATAGCTTGTACTTTAGTAACTTCGGTAACATACTACAGTAACTTTGCACTTTGGTCGCTGGTACTTCAGTAATTTACACTTTGGTAAATCTGGTAACTTGCACTACAGTAATGTTTACTTCAGTAACTTTTGTAACTCACACTCTATAACTTGCACTCGGATAACTAGCACTTTGGCAACTTGCATTTAACTTATTTGTACTTTGTTAACTTCAATAAATGACACTACAGTAACATACGCCGGAGAGAACTGAAGTGTCATGCATGCTTTAAGTGTAATTTGGTAACTTTAGCAACATATACTACAGTAACTTATACTACATAATAATGTACTGTAGTGTACATAATAATGGGGTAACTTATACTACAGTCATTTGTACTTTGGTAACTTCAGTAACTTCTGCCTGGGCGAGTAAACTGTACTTCATGCAGTGTCATGCATTTTTTAAGTATGTATAGTTCAATGGCTGGAAGTCCAATCAGTTAAGCTTAAAAGATGAATATGATGAATGAACTAGAGACTTAAGCGAGTACTTAAAATACGTCAGGTGTCTTGGTCTTACCTTCGTGTGAGACCGATGCTTCTAGATTCCTTAATTCGCTATTGTTCCCCTGCAAAGGTGTTGCAAACAATATATGATTACAGAGTATACAAGGAGGTATTCGAATTTTCCCACTTTACTACAATTAACTGCTTTTAGACATGAGAATTATTATTTTTTAAAATTAATGTAGAGATCTGGAACAAATCTGCAGCAAGCATCAAACTGTAACAAAGCACCGATACTGGAGACTCCTTCCAAAAATATTACAGAAAACATCACCATATCAACAATTACACGATTGTTAAATAACAGCATGTTTATGATATTTTTAACATCTGTTTATTATTGATGTCAAGTATCATTAAAAGTTGTTTTTTATTATTATTCCTTATATTAGACTTATTTTAGAGGACTAAAACAACAGCACTAAACATTAGTTTTAAATATTGTCAAAATCCGAGTACCGATTGTTCTCACAGCACTGATGGGGATTATTTATAATGGATCAACGTGTAATATTTTAAAAACAAGTAGTTATAGTATAAATAGTTGAGTGATCTTGCTCCTTAGTTGATGGAGAGACCGACACACTGCGCTGTATCTGAATACGATTTCAGGCTCCTCAAGCACGCTCATCTCATCATCAAACTACCAGAACGACATCCCAAAGCTTAAAATGAAACAAAACAGGATGCCTCAGCACGCGTATACAGTTAAAGCAGTGAACAGCTTTACACAAAGACGGTGCTGTCTTTATGAATTCTTACCAGTGTCCATTCCCACTGAGGAACGCCTGCAGACGCAGATGATGATTGGTCATCTGTACTGGAGCCGTGTTGAGAAAATCCACAGTCAAGCCGATCAGAGGCAGTTGTGTCTGTGTTAGTGTTGGAGTCCTCCACAGGTGGATTTAATGGAAGTCGGAGAGTTGTGGAACATTCCGTCGTGTCGTTGTTTGTGATCTCAGGAGAAAGAGACTGAAAGGTATCTGATTTGATGCAAGGAAAAAAAATATTATATTATATTATATATATATATATATATATATATTTAAATGTACTGTACTATAGCTTCATACACTTGGAAGATTTGTCTTTCCTTTCCTTGTACGAGTCCTTACCCTGCATAGTGGTATTAAGGGAATTGCTGTCCTGCAGGCTGCACTGTAGCGGGAGCGTTGGTAGTTGTGGTGCTGCGAGTGTTCCAGGATCAGTGTTCTGCTCTGCACAGAAACTTAAAATTGCGTTCCAGTTTTCCGGAGCAGTTACTTCAGAGACGCTGCCTCCTAGAGGAAATAAAGCAAGGACAAATCAGAGCACAAACACACACAAACACTCACAAACACACTCACAAACACACTCACAAACACACTCACAAACACACTCACAAACACACTCACAAACACACTCACACAAACACACTCACACAAACACACTCACACAAACACACTCACACAAACACACTCACACAAACACACTCACACAAACACACTCACAAACACACTCACAAACACACTCACAAACACACTCACAAACACACTCACAAACACACTCACAAACACACTCACAAACACACTCACAAACACACTCACAAACACACTCACAAACACACTCACAAACACACTCACAAACACAGGCAAAACCCTACAAATGTACAGAACATCAGAGCAAGGATCGCAGATGACTCGTGATTGGAAGCTTGTCAAATCAGGCAGCTCGACACACACTCCAGGGTGGATAAATCAGTGGTCCAGGCGCTCTGGACAAGCCAATTTCGGGTCAAGGTTATTAGGGTTTCATTTGTAGAGAAAACTCTACCCCTTTATGATGTTCACAAAACAAAGGTTTTAATATGATACGTAGCAACGTTCAAATGCAATGCATGTCACAGTGGTGTGTATTATTTTAGTATTTTTATTTAATTTAAAAAAAAAAAGATAAGCCAGTCGTGGGTGTTTGTGTATGTAAAAGAGAGGCTGCTTTACTCCAAGTGTGTTAGACCGGGGGAGAGCTGCCTATTGGGTGAGAATACGCAAATGTCCTACTTGGATAGAAAATGGGTGGGGGATTAAAAAAAAAAACAACCTTTTTTAACTTTCAAAAAGGATTCTATCCTCTCATGTGTGTTCATAATCGTAATCAAAATCAGTGCCTATACGAACTGCCCTGAGGGAAGTGATTTGATTTATCCAGGCTTATATTGGTGAACAGTGTGTGCATAGCTGAACCTCCAGGACCTACTCTGGATAAAATGGGCACCTGCAATTATCCGTACCTGTATAAACTGATCTGAGGGATTTGTCCAGCTCTTTAGTGTATTTGTTGATGATGTGCTGCAGACTGTTACTGCAACGCGAGGAGTCTTTTGTCTCGAACAAACTACCACCACAGCAGGCGAGAGAGGCTCCAGGCCTTACAGGAAATTCATTACTGTACAAAGAAGAATCTGAAGGAGAGAGAGGGGGGGGGAGCGAGAGGGAGAGGGAGAAGGAGGGAGAGAGGGAGAAGGAGGGGGAGAGAGGGAGAGAGAGAGAGAGAGAGAGAGAGAGAGAGAGAGAGAGAGAGAGAGAGGGGGGGGGGGGGGGGGGGGGGGGCGAGAGGGAGAGAGAGAGAGAGAGAGAGAGAGAGAGAGAGAGAGCGAGAGAGGGAGAAGGAGGGAGAGAGGGAGAGCAGGACAGTGAAAGAGTAAGAGTGGAAAAACATCAAAAGGTGCATTGTCTTGTCGCATTGTCAAGGCACAGGATATAATGGGGGTGGGTGTAAGGATTTTTTTGGTGTGTGTATGTTTTTAAATGACTGAAGACATTAACATACCTGCAATGTTGAAATTGGGATCATGTTCACTAGAGAAGTAGCTGCCTGTTGAGAGGGTGGTGGAAGAGAGAAAATCTGGCACACCGGAGGCTCCATCATTTGGTAAGACCTGCTCCAGCTACACACGAGGACCATATGATTACAGCATATAGTAACTGTTCAAAAAAATACACACCCAACTATATGGCTCATTCATTCTCAAACATTAATACATACACAACGTTTATCTAATAGCCATACGAGGTAACGGGGTCAATCTGAACGGGCCACAGGAGTAGCAGAACGGTGGTGTAGAGAGCTAGGATTAGATGGAGAACACACTCACCTCCTCGACCTGCTGCTGCCCTGTAGAGTCTGTACCTGAACCATGAAATCAGAACGGACATTGAAGAATACGACCCGAATTCGGTGGTTGTTCCGTTAATACTGTTTATATGCTGATTTATAAAGATTCCAAATGCAAATAATTTCTGAAATGTAATTCCTAAATCTAATACTGGATCGCTTTTCTAATGTGAATTGCCCTTAAAGGAACATAATTACCTGCGACTAGTTATCTGTAAACGTTTACCCACACGAGTTCAGCTACCTGTGTCTTTACCTGCACGTGAAGCTGCTGACTCCAGCTGTAGCATCTCTCTCCATGACAGTTTGCTGGGTCCGCGTGTGCTGTCCTCTGACCTCATGACCACTGAGCCTAAGCTCGGTCCTTGACTGCTCTCAGAGCCCACGGCGGCTGGGGTCAAAGAGAGACTGCCGGAGGTGGAGTAATCGGAGCACTCAGCTGACGAGCTCTCCACACACACCTCGGCAGCTGAAATGAATCAGACAGACATGTACAGTTACAATCGAAATGATTCAGCCCCAGTGCAAAGCAGCTTTATTGACAAAATGTACAGACTTTTGTTCGTGATGAACAAATCAAACAAAAGCAACTGAAACAGTTCGACAGAACGAACGCTTCAAGCCGTTTCCCCAAATTCAACTGAAAATGCAATTTCTCCAGTCTCAAAATGAACACCGCTCCCAATATAATATAAATTAACAAGCTAATAATTAATAATCGGACCGAGAGCCCAATCGGAATAAACGTTCACGTGTACGCTCGAAGGGAACAGAGTGTCAATTAATAAAAATCGATATCTGACTGGACGAGGTTTCAGTAATCTTCTAAAGAGAAGAAAAGATAGTTCTGGACACCACCAGATCAAACTGGTGCACTGATGAACCGAACGAGCGAACGTGCGTATGTTTGTGTACCTGTATCCTGCATGGTAACATTAACTGGAGTGTCCACTTCCTCAATGGTGCTGAGTTTGTGCTGTTCAAAATCCTGCAGGAGGATCTGGAGCGTCCGCGGCGGGCAAGAGACCGGCGGATTCACTCGTACGCCACCGCTCGCTGACTCGAACCGAAGATGTTCTGCAGATACAGGACTTGCTATACAAATCACAATCACAGGATCAGTCAGGATTGTGCTTAGTGAAACATAACCATCAATAAAACAACTATAGGACGATAAATCAGTCGGTTAGCTAATTATCAGCCCTTCGTAAGTTGCAGTGGGAATGTCGGAGAAGGAAAAACAGTCAAACGTGTAGGACGGTGGGTACTCCGAGACCTGTGCTACAGTCTACGACATCTTGAATGAGACATGGTGTTAAATAAATATCAGTGTCTCACCACTGGACTCAAAGACTGGAGTTTGTTGGGTGTGGGCGTGGCTCTGACTCGGTGTTGTAGAGACCGGCAGGGGTTCATTACTCTTCTTATAATCCGTCACATGAGCGTCCATAACAGCACTGAAGTCCTGCGTTCCCAGTGAGACTGACTGCTCCGAACACAAAATCAGAAATATTATTATTATTATTATTATTATTATTATTATTATTTCAGGCACACACTAGCCTTTAACACAAAATATATTTTTCCTTGTCCCCCCCCCCCCCCTGCTAGTCCTTGTTACCTTCGCATGCTGTTCTCTAAGTAGCGCATGCAGGGCATCTCTGTGTTTTCGTATCCGATCTCTGACCTGCTGATTTTTCTCCATTGCTGAATCCCAACATGGCCCACGGTTCTCAACCTCTTCCTGCAGCACAACACCACGATCTGTTGAGACCTGCTGAGAGATCGGAGTGAGGTGTGCGGGCGGTGCCGGAGAACGCCTGCTTCGCAGATACTCCAGGAACACGGCAGGGGGCAGTAGAGGAACTTCTTGAAGCTCTGATGTTCCATCTGAAAACCTCTTGTCTAATGAGGAGCTGTCTGCTGGTTGTGGAATCGAAGCCAAGCCATCCTCCTGCACGAGGCGTGAGTGAGAGATACTGATGGGTGCGGAGATAGGTTGTGCATGGGTGTCTGGTTGTGTGGTTCGGGCGGGGCTGGGACCAGGTAGAGGAGGCTGAACGAGCAGTGTTGGGTCTGGACAGACGACGACGTTGTGGCTTTGTTTTTTACTCGCTGCTGGCGTCTCACGAGGGGTGGGAGAGCCAGCGTCTTTGTTTGAAAGGTGTGTGATTGCAGTCGAGAGTGTCCCGTGAGGCAGAGAAGGAAAAGAGCAAACGGTTTCCTCATTAGCTGAACGTGGTGGTGGTTGTGATTGTCCTGCTGCCATGGAAACAGGAGCATAGCGCATCTTC
Organism: Ictalurus punctatus; assembly: GCF_001660625.3. NCBI lineage: Eukaryota > Metazoa > Chordata > Actinopteri > Siluriformes > Ictaluridae > Ictalurus > Ictalurus punctatus. The sequence goes on from NC_030424.2 coordinate 563,382, forward strand.
AACGCTTGCTTGTATTCCTCAAGACTCAGACAAGCGTCATCGATAGTCTTCTTATGAAGTCTAAAACACACAAACGCACAGCTTTTAACATGTCCATCATGCTACATAACACCAAGACAAATCACATGAAAGCAATGACTTTTTTTTTTTTTTGCAAATTATATAAAAGTCCTCAGAAAAAGAAGAAGAAAAAAAAAAAAACATCATCTCTATAGGATGCGTGTAACTGGAGAAATTCCGTAGCGCTGAGAGAGAGAAGCGCTGCTCATCATCACATGCAAACTAACCGGTTCTGCTTCAGGAGTCTTTGCTGATACTCTTGGAGTCTCTGTATGTGCATACTGTCTGATAGAGCGGCCGACGCCTTCACCTGGTCAGAAACGAGCAAGAAGGTTTTCCACTCGAACGCACAATACGATCATTTCCCAGTAAGAAATGTGTTCCCATTACGAATAAAACAATGTAACCAGTTTGCACATATCCTTAAATCCTAGCCTAAAAGCCCACCTCAGGTGAAGGTTTGGAAACCATTTCCTGTGGTGGTGGAGGTGGTGTTGGCATTTCCTGTAAACTACACATCCCAGAAGGCACTTGCAGAGCATCCTGTAGCCTCTGCCTACACAGCTGTGCCTCCTCTAGCTGAAGCTCCAGACGCCGCCGTTTCTCCTCCAGCTCCTGTAGCAGGGCAAACTGTTCCTGTTGCTGCCTCTTCAGCTCCTCTTCCTGGACGAGAGAGAAACCCGAAGAACACGTCAACACGAATGGGGAGACTCCTGCTGCTTGCGGTACAGTCAGGAGCCTTATCCTGACTTATCGGTGAAACCGATATTAAAAAACCGATGTCCGATTATGGAAAAATGCTTAAATATTGGGGAAAATATCTGTAAAACCGATTACCGGTCGATCTCTAGCTACAACCAAACATCATTGGGTTTATGAACAAAACCAAGCACACGTTCCACCTTCCACTCACCCTCGCTCTCCTGTCCATTTCTATGTTCTGGTCATCGGGCTGCAGCACGGGTCCAGACACAATGGAGTCTTCACTCAGCTTGGAATCTGAGAAAAGGAGGGGAATAAACAAAAAAACAAACCAAGCTAGATTCTCCAGCAGATTAAATGTTAACGATACCAACACAGGTGAAATAAAACAAGCAGACTAACTATTTTCTGCCACTGATGTGTCAACTGTGCCTTCTTCCAGACTAGAAGCTTGCTGCCATTCCACATTGCTCGGTGATCCACGTTCACTGATGGTGTTCTCCACTCCGACCCTTCCTTGCCCTACTGCAGGCTCCCTCCTGCTCCACTCGTCCCTCTGAGTCCTGATGCGACCCAGCAGCCTCCTCAGAGCCATCCTACCCGTACCCTCTGCAGGCACTGAGGACCCTAAAAAAACATCCACCAGAGAAAGGTTAATACTTGTCGAAATAACAATTCACTGTACATAAATGAAAGAAATTTTTATTTCCTCACTCATAGACTGGCTTTGAGAAGCGTCTTCATCATCCTTCTCACATGGTGTCTCCTTGGGTTCAAGGGTCACATCCAGGTCCAGGTCACATTCATGTCTGCTGTCAGTTTTAGAAGACGGAACAGGAGGAGGAAGAGGCTCGGACACCGACTGAAGCCCCAAGTCGTCTCTGATCTCTGGAAAAGCATCAAACCAGTCAGATTTTACTTCTGAAAACTGAAATCGATTTATTATACGTACACACACCTCAACACGTCACACGAATAATGATGCATTTAATATACTCAGTATTACCACAGAGCGTAGAGTTCTCCAATCTGACCTGTCAGAAGAGGTTGATTAGCTTTCTATAACACACTTTTATGTTAACGTGCTTGACTCTAATTACGTTAGCGTTTCTATAGCAACAGCTAGTTATGCTCAACATACGATGTATACACACAAATTTGTGTTGTTATTCAGCGAGGAGAAACGCTGAATACGATATGTCCTGGCGAAGTTTTCTGTGTTTTATTTATATCTTATCTGTATTTATTACGCTGGTAACATGACGAGCTTGCTGAGACTTGCTGATGGGATGACGGTTTATAGCTTACGCAATAACAGGATAGTGCAGTCTCAAAAATCTTCCATAACATTAAACGTGAATGTAAACGGATAAAAATTATTCCATGTCGTACAGCAAATACGTTCAAATTGGAGAGGAATCTTGTCGAAGTGGGAAAATTAAGGACGTGTCCCGGCTAGTTTTTTATTTATTTTTTTAAAAGGCTTGCTGCATTTTAATGACGTAATAATAATAATGTTATGGGGAAAACACACTGGAGGAACGGCTCGTCTACCTTTATCCTCAGTGCACAAGTCCTGAAAGGCAATTTCCAGGTCTCTCTGCTGCTCGGCTCTCATGTCATCACGTCTGTAGAGCGGTTGGAAGATCTGCGCTGGCATGCTGTTCACCACGTGCCTGCGCCGCTGCATCTCGGCCTGCTGCAGCCGCTCCAACTCGCACAGCAACCTCGCGTTGTTCTTCCCAACACACACACACACACACACATTATTTAATTAGAATGATCTGGAGACTTGACATGCATTCGTGTCCATTTAAAGAGGGACACGTCTCGCTTAGATCACCTGTATGCCTTTTTCCTTACGAAGAGCATGGTCTCCTCGAAGTCGTGCCCGCTCAAGTTGTTCCTGCCGATCACGGACCTCATCTTTCTCCAGCTCCTCCAACCGCCGAGCCTCCAACGCTGCTGCCTCCTGGGCATCCGACTGCAGGAATAAGAACCGTCAACCAAGTGTCAGAGAAGGAATATAAAGCCTGATCTCAGCCAGTGGACTAACAGGCAACAGATATGAAGATTATGATAAAGCATTCATAAAGCAGGAGTCTAGTTTTAATTCCCTGCAAGAACAAAACGTCTGCACAGAAGGATTTTGTTCGTCAGTTACTCATCACACCTACAGAGACACGAGCACGTGCGTGTACCTGGACGGTATCCGTTTCTCTGTCCACTGCGGTCTCTGGGATGTGGTGGTGTGTGACGGAGTAATGTTCCACTTTGGACACTTTGGGTTGTAGGGGAATCTGAATCGCAACACTCTGATAAAAACAAACAAGGGCAGAAAGAGGACAAAACATTTATTATTTGCTCTTTCATCCATCAATTTGTAAAGCAAGCAAGCAAGCAAACAAACAAACAAACAAACAAACAAACAGTTTGGCCAAAAATGACAAATTGTCACAAGCCAAGACACATTTAGTGTTGAAGAAACGTTCACGTCTTCAGTTTGACTAATGCAGCCAACAAGTGAAGCTTACAGCTACCAATTTACACGCACTGTCCACTTTATTAGGAACAAATGCACATTCATGTAGTTCTCTCATCATGCGGCAGCAGCAGTGCAGAAATAATCACGCAGATACACGTCAAGAGCTTCAGTTAACGTTCACAGCAAACATCAGAATGAAGCATCAGCTCAGTGCCTTTAACTGTGGCGTGGTTGTTGTCAGTTGTTGGACAGCGAGTGTATCATGCCGAAATCAAACGCTTGATGCCATTAATAATAATAATAATAATAATAATAATAATAATAATAATAATAATAATGAAAGCAGTTCTATGTATTAATAAAAGACACCTGTATTAATTACACTTCAATATACAGATCAGATTAAAAACAGTATTATCTATCATCCGAACTATGTCTAACTTACGTTTCTGCCTTTAAATGTAGGCTCATGCTCATGCCTTCTACCCAAGTCTAACGCTGTCTAGATACTAAACTATGTTCTGAGGAAGAAATCTGTCTATAAGGTGGCTGCGTGTTCAAGGATTGTTCAAGCTGTACCTCTATGGGGTCAGGGGCTGAGTGAGGAAGGCTGGCGATTTTTGCTGCCCTCTCCTTCTCCACCATCAGAGCCTTCTTCCGTGCGTCGACGTGTCTGTGTTAGAACGACATAGAACAACGTCTGCTGTTAATACCCCTTTATTCAACGCACGACACGGATTACAATGTGCTTCAGTCCCAGCTGTCATGTGCAGAAAAAAAAAAACACTTGCTCATCTCAACGGTAATCAACGTGTCATTTTTAGGAAAGAGAAAGAAACAGCTCGGTGAGGTGAACCGGTGAAAGCGACATGTCTGCCGAAAGCGACATCTATCTTACCGATTCCGCTGCTCCGCTTCAACCTGTCTTTGGGTGATGAGGTTTTGGAGAGCCTTCTGATGCCTCTCTGCTGCCCGTGTGTCGTCCTGCTCCTTTTTCAGAGCCAGAGCTTCCCGATTCGGCTCCTGTACACAAGTACACACGTTTCAAACACGCTAAACTGTTAAAAGCAAACACATTCCCGATGACGGTAGCAGCTTGCGTAAACGTATTACACAAATAATTAGCAGCACCACCACCAAAATAAAAAAAAGAAAAAAAGCTCTGTACTTAACTTATAGCTTAACAGACTATTTAGCTAGCTTACATAGTAACACATTTCCTTACGCAAAACATACTTATTGTACGCTGGAAATCGTCTCATAGGACATTCTCAATCAGTATAAACAAATGAATCGTGAGGCTGTTATAAGATTAGTCAGGACACCGTTGGGTTTCTGTGTGTAGAGTATCAAGACTGTAACTCGGCTTTGTTTCAGACCACGTCACAGATCTTTCTCGTGGATTGATATCAGCAGATTTTAAGCCTGCCACTGGAAGGCACGGACTGTGTTCTCTTTCCACTCACGTTTTGTTTGGCACTGCGGTGACCCTGACCCACATCTTGGAGGTTTTCCTTGTAGAGTTTCTCCAGGGTTTGTATTCTCTCTCCTCTCTGCTTTTGCCACTCATCCCGGAGCGTCGTGGCGAGACTCTGCAGCTCTCTCTCTCGCCTCTCCTGCACTTCACGCCGTACCTGCAGCGCAATGTAGCGCTCCTGTTCCCGTACCTTCAGTTCAGAAACAAAAACAACGTTTATTATACAACGCCGTTGACATGTAAGCAAACAGAATGAGGAGTCTATGAGTAAATCTGGGTGAGATTAGGGGCTGGGGGAGATTTCAGTGGTACTGCATGCACTTCTGTTTTGCTGGCAATCTGTCAGTCAAATTAAATATCGTGATCCGTATCGTGCATCATAGGCATGTCATCAGGTACCGTAAAGAGATGATATTTGATGAACTGATGGCATTTTCAGACCCTTTCGGCAATAGATAGGTAGATAGTTGAGCAGTAGTGCATTACAGGCTGTTTCAGTATTATTTTCACGCAGGCCAAAAGAAACGAGGCTACGGGTCTTGACACGTGAAATAATTGGTGAAAACTTTTTGCACTATTACATAAACATGCTTCAGGCAGTTAGGTTAGTACTGGTGAGACAGACAACTGAATTTTAGTCTTTTTAGATAAACACACAGACAGATAACTGAACTGAACACTTTTAGGTAGACCAATGGATGGATGGATGGACAGACCAACAGACAGACAGACGAATAGATAGATAGAGAGGTAAACTGCACAATGTTAGGTATATGGACGGATGGACAGACAGATAACTGAACTGCACAATTTTAGGTATACAAATGGATGGATGGACCAACAGACAGAGAGATAGATAACTGAACTTCTCATTTTAGACAGACAAACAGACAGGTAGATAGAGAGATAGATAACTGAATTTACTCTTTTTAGACAGACAGACAGATAGGCAGATAGAGAGATAGACAAACAGATAGATAGACAGACAGACAGATAGCGAGACAGACAGATAGATAGATAGACAGATAGATAGATAACTGAATTTGCTCTTTTTAGACAGACAGACAGACAGACAGACAGACAGGACACTCTTGTGAATGTAGCATTACTAACTCACTTGCTGTAATCTCAGTTTTCTTCTTCTCTGCACTTCTTCTCGGATCAGTTTCTCCTCCTCATTAGGACTCAGTCGACTCACCTTGGTACTTTTTCGTTTCATCCTCCAATATTTATTCTGATGAGCTTTAATTGTAATCACTTTAATTGCAATTTAAAAAAGCTTTAATTGTAATTGTAATCACTCAGTTGTGTGACTCGCAATCTAGTTTATCTTGAACTGTGGCTAATCCGCTGGAATCGGGTTGTTTAGTTTAGCAAATCATCTCTCCGTGGCTCTCCGACTGGTGTGAACCTACATTAAAAGGGCTGGTGTATAAGATATACCTGACAGTAGGAAATACCTGACAGTTGCGTTTGCTGAAAATCCATGGCAACGTGTCTTTTGAACTCACCGCCTATCCAAACTGGGTTTGACAGTTAAATAACTTGCGTAGCTACCTGGGTTACCAGATAAGCAAGACAAACTCACTGTCAACCCATATATTAAACTGCAATATCGACACTAAAATGTAACGTTTCATTTTAATTAACATTCAAAATATATTACCATTATATGCTACAGTTACCTTTTTAGCAATGAAATTATTAATCTAACGCGCGAAAAAAAAGTTAAGTCAACAAGCGCTGACACAAATTTGCACTAGATACGGAACACTATCTGGCAACCCAAGAATCTTCGCCACCGTATCAACAATAGTTTATCTATTTCCGGTTGTCAGTAAGCTAGCATATCACATCAAAAATAATTCGCCGTAGCTGATCAGTGACTACTGATTAGGTTAAACACATAATTTTAAAATACATATATTATTTTGTTTGAATGTAGTCTTTGTTTTAATCCACGCCAGGAACTAATCCACAACAGAGGTTCTTCCGTTTTGAATAGACCGCCTGTTCCTTTCTCCAAGATGGCGGCTCAGAGCTAGCGCAGCTGTCTTCTTCCTCGATTTGAAGGTGTTTAAAGGAGTTCTACCGCCACCTGGTGGACTGGATGTTTCGCTGGGGCCCCAACAGCCCAACACCAACAACACATACACTTAAATGAAACAATTTATTTTCTCCGTCTATATAGAAGATGTAGGTCTTTATAAGTCTTCGTTTTTACAAATTAATATTTTACATATCTTTTTGTCTCCTTTTTTATTTGATTTGATTATAATAATATTTAAACAGGACCAGGATTGAATCCCTGTTGTGGCTAAGAGCATGACCTAGTGGCCGTAGATTGTTAGTACAACACCTTATTAACGCCTGTTAACTGAATAGTGATAGCCGAGTTAGCTGTGTAAAACAAAGCTATTTATTGAACACATTAATTAAATTTTATTTCTATAGCGCTTTTATAATTACTGTAGATATGATCACAAAGCAGCTTTACAAACATCCAGATGTAGATTTCTATTTGGTTTGTTAATGAGCACGCCAGAGGTGAAACTGGGGAGGGAAAACATCCTGAGACCGCATCAGGAACAATCCTTGAATGGAACCAAAGACAAAGAGCAGATTGTGAATAAGAATCCTGGCACAGATATTCCGATCAGCCGTGACAAGGGAAGTGAATATTGTTGATTATCTCGTTACAGTGGCGGGATATATTTATTAGCCAGCAAGTGAACAGTCAGTTCTCAAAGTTGACATGATGGAAGCAGGAAAAATGGGAAAGCGTAAGGATCTCCCAAACGGAAGGTCTTGTGGGGTGTTCACCATATGCGGTGGTTAGTGCCTACTAAAAGTGAACCAAAGAAGGACCAACAGTGAACCAGCAGCAGCTTACCTGGGGAAGAGATGGCACCAGGATGCACTATGGGAAGAAGGGAAGCCAGGCGAGGCAGTGTGATGCTCTGGGCAATGTTCTTCTGGGGAAACTTTGGATTCTGGCGTTCATGTGGATGTTACTTTGACACATACCACCTACCTAAACATTATTGCAGACTGAGTACACTCCTTCATGATAACGGTAATATCAGTGACCTCTTTCAGCAGGATAATCCTCCCCGACACACTGCAAAAATTGTTCAGGAACAGTTTGAGGAACATGACAGAGTTCAAGGTGTTGACTCGACCTCCAAATTCCACAGATCTCAATCTGACAGAGCGTCTGTGGAATGTTCTGGACAAACAAGTCCGATCCACGGAGGCCGACCTCACAATTTACAGGACTTAAAGGATCTGCTGCAAACGTCTTGGTGCCAGATACCACAGCACACCTTCAGAGGTCTTGTGGAGTCCACGCCTCGACGGGTCAGAGCTGTTTTGGTGGCACAAGGGGGAGCTACACAATATTAGGCAGGTTACCCATTTGTAGTATGGAGGTGAGATTATTTACAGAAGCAAGGGTGAGACTTATTATACTCGAATATTGCTACGAATACATCTTTAGCTACATTTATTTCATTATTATTTTACATATCTACAAAGTACTCAGTACTTATCGATTGATAGCACTGAAAACACTTTTTTAACGCTTTGACATTTGTTGATATCGCCAAAATTTGGAAGATATTTGGAAGAGGACCCATTTTAGATGCAAAATAAATAAATAAATAATCATCTTCTGTTGCAGCTTTGCCTCTGGTTAGTCCTCACATGATCTAAACACAGTGGCCACCACGGCAAGGGAATCTGCGTGGAATAAACTGCTCATTTAAAGCCTATGAAGTGATTTCACCCTTCATCTTGTCCGAGCAGTCATAAATACCACTGATTGGCCCTTTAAAGCCCTGTGACTGCTTTTATATAACTGTGTGTACATTCGTTCCAGCTGTGTTTAGTACGGAGATGAGATGGTGGTGTGTTTGTTCCTCTAGGATTTGTTCTAAGGCCTGGTCTTCCTGCGCCGCATCATCTTGTGTAAGACGACACCTCATGCATACGAAGCACCACCCTGATCTCTCTCCACGATTAGGAAAACCGTCTAATGGCCGCGTGATTTCTATTTAGGTGTACGCTCTCGGATCAGGTTCGACCGGATTTCTGTTCATGCAAACGTACAGTCTGAGGTCTGCGTTCAGCTGCAGCACAACTTTGGTGTGGTTTACGAGAACGTAAGTGTCAATTAAAGTATTTCTTTTAGGAAGGTTCTAGGAATCTGTATATCATACCTATCAGTCTGATGAGGTGTGTGTGTATGGGGGGAAAAAAGTTAAGTTTTCAGTACAATGTAAATGCTGTACTTCACAGTAAATTATCTATAACGTACAAAAAAACAACCAAGATTTATTAAACAGTTAATTTACATGTTGGAAACGTAATACACGGTAAGATTATCTTACTATAATAATAATCATCATCATCATAATAATAATAATCATAAGATAACATCAGAAATAATGTACGTTTACGTTTCATTATATAGGTGTGTATGTGTGTGTATACTTGGGAATGTTTGGCATCCTAAGAATTAAAGTAAATAATAATACAAAAAAAATGTAATACATAAACAAACACATTATTTTCAGAAGTCAGTTGCAGTAATAATGATATTAAGACAAGATCATATGATTTCTTTTCTAAATAATAGTGCAGAAAGTGTCAATTAATAAAGCCTGAAACTAAAGATCCTCTTTATACAGAATGAATCACAGTCGCACAGATTTGCATACACACTATTCGTTCTGTTTCATACTTCCTGATTCCTGTGTTTCCAGATAAATCATGAATGATTAAAAGTATAACACCTAGAATACATAATGCTGATTTAATGACTTCAGTGTACTGTAATGTGATCAGTCAGCTCCATCATCATCATCATCATCATCATTATTATTATTATTATTATTATTATTATTATTATTATTATTATTTCATCACTCCAGAAACAGCAGTTTTGAAATCTGATCAGTTCTGAACAGTTATCAGTTCTATTGTTTATATATAAATTAACGGAGTTACTACATTATTAAACATATGTTTCATATGTCTGGAATTTTAAAAGGACTTTAGTTTTACTTTAGAAAAAAAAAAAAAAAAAGAAACCCAACAGATCATACTATGAGAACAACGCTGACATTTTGAACCTTGTATAAAACCAAAGAATTTGGATAGCAGAGCAGATAAGTGTGTTTATGTGTGTGTGTGTGTGTGTGTGTGTGTGTGTGTGTGTGTGTGTGTGTGAGAGAGAGAGACTATACTCAAACATTTCCCATCTTCTCAAGACTCGTTCATGCCAGTGTATTATACTGCACTCTAGAGAGAGAGAGAGAGAGAGAGAGAGAGAGAGAGAGAGAGAGAGAGAGAGAGAGAGAGAGAGAGAGAGAGAAACCTGTATTGTTAGTCTTTTTCCATTCAACAAATACTTTCTATTTCTACTTCTACTTCTATTCATGCTTCCGTGACGTGACTCCGATTCGTATTGTGCTTTTTTTTTTTCTTACACGTTTGCATACAAACTTCATGACTGTGTTTGGGTTTATACGGGACAGTTATCTTAACATAGCATACTGAAATACTAATGTGTTCTTTACACACCAGGAACTACAATAGCGTATAACCTTTATTATTATTATTATTATTATTATTATTATTATTATTATTATTCCTTTTATAGTATAGAGAGTTCAGTTCATTTCTATAAAACACAAATGCTTTTTATGTAAACCAAATCTAAACTAAACTCAAATATCTATCGATGTCTAACATGGTAATTAATAATATGTATAAATGTATGTCTATACTTTTTAAGGGTTTTAGACATTTCCTTTCTATCCACTTTAAACATGAGTATTATGGTTGTATTTCTTTCCTTGTTTATAACAGTCTTAGTTTAAAAAAAACAAAAAAAAAACCCAACTCAGTGCGTGTTTGAAGCGTATGACACAACCATTTGAAATGAAATTCGGGCTCATAGGACGTGGTGCTGTTCATTACCGAGTGCCGCACTTTGATTTTTTTCCACCATCAAAGTTTACTCTCCAATGAGTTCACGACTCCTTCATGACTCTGGCAGGAGTACTGTTAGGAATAACAATTCCAGAGCAAAATAAATTCTTGTGCTAACACTCAACAAGCCTGGGCTAGTCTAAGGCAGTTGTCCTACTGTGCACAGGATCTGCATGGAGGAGTCATCAGAAGGAAACCTTACTCGCGACCACGCAAGCTGAAGCTTTTGGAACGACCCTCACAGCCCACTGACTTCAACATCTTAGTGTTCTGCACGGAAGAGTGGGTGAAAATTAATTTTGTTTACTTCTGTTTGCTTAAATCAACAAAAAAATCTACAAAATGTGTCATTTAGCCAATGTTATGTGTAAACGTTATGCTGGCGTTAACCTACATAAGAGCACAGGTAGCGTCATTTACCCACAGTACGCTGTCTTCCTTGTCCTCTGAAATCTTCTTCCTCCAGTGTTTTGTGTGTTTTCCTGAACTAATGTATGACTCCCTCAGTAAAGAGAACTTGTTACACAATAATGAGTTGTGTTTGGACAGGTGAGTGTTGACTGGTGACTCATACAGAAAAAGGGATGTTCACAGTGCGAGCTGTGCTAGGGTGCTAAAAGTTTTGTGAAAGTTCACCTGAATTGGAAAATGTGTTCATGATTGTCTAATGATTGTCGGTAATACGCATACTACAGTTGCTTACCTTAAAAATCCCAGAAATATCAATATACAATTATAAGAAATTGTATACTGATATCTGATATTAAAGCTAACAGTCATTAGTCATAACCTACACAGTCATTAGTCATAACCGACAGTCGAGCACTTTTTTTTTTTTTCCAAATTCTTCCCACAGCTAGCACTTCAGCGCTGTATGTAGACCAAACTGTAAAAACAGTTTTTCATCGTTTTGATACAAAACGCAGTGAGTGAACGCTTCTGCGTCCAGCACGACGACGTGTCTGTAATAAGACTCCCGTGCAGCCTGATTCACAAACACGTGAAACGAAGTGATGTGCTAAGCTGCGTGTCTGTACAAGGGGTGGAACAACACACAGATGATATCTGAACAAACAAATGTGTTCTAAACAGAAACCGATATGAATAGGATGAGCATTTATTTATTTATTTATTTGAGAAAGTTTTCCAGAAGGGTTCACAGGGCTAAGGGTTGAGGCTAGAAATGGACACTGGGACTCTGATACAACAAAACAAGTCAGAAAAATAATGCAGCGTATTGAAAAGAAAAAGATGCATTAAAACATGCTTAGTAACTGCCTGTTCATGACGGTTTAAATCATGCTAACAATTTGTTTATATTTTTAAAAATAGAACCAACTAGGGGGCACGGTGACTAAATGGTTAACACGTTTGCCTCGCACCTCCAGGGTCAGGGGTTCGATTCCCCACCTTGCCCTGTGTGAGCAGGGCAAAACCTTAGCATGCTCTCCCTATGCTTTGTGGGTTCCCTCCCCCATTCCAAAGACATGAATCGCATCGCTAAATATTCTGTAGTGTGTGTGTGTGTGTGTGTGTGTGTGTGTGTGTGTGTGTGTGTGTGTGTGTGAGGGATGGGTTGGCACCTGTCCTTGCCTTGTGCCTCGAGTCCCATGGGATAGGCTCCAGGCGCTCCTTCGTAGGATAAGCGGTACAGAAAACGGAAGGATGGAACCAAATAAATTTGAGAATATCACAGGCAGGTGCAAAAAAAAATCCACTGTTTCTGGAGACAAAGTGATCTAGTTCATGTTTACTTAAACAAATGCATGCAGTTTAGGCTGCGTCCACTTGGAGGTTAAATCTGAACGCAGATACAGATCCGGATATTTGAAGCACTAAACAGAAACAGATCTGCGCATTGGGTTACTAGTTTGTAAGGAGAGAGGTATGACGAGTTTCCCGTCAGCGTGGCTGTGACTAATGCTCATCACTCTCTCACACACACTCACTCTCACACACACCTGTAATAAGTCACAGTGTGTATCCAAATGGGAAAAAACAATAATGGCTACACCATTTGACATTTTCAAGCTTACTTAATGGTTTTTAATGTTAAAATGTTTTTCAACACATCAAACCAATTTAAAGAAGACGACTGCTACTGTGAAAGTTCTGTTTTTGCCGATCATGTTTAGTTTCTGAAGCCAGGATGGAATGTACACAGTTTTATTTGCATCTTAATATTTGTACTTCTCTCCTCCCCCCCCCCCTCCCCCTCTGTGTGTGTTTAGAAGAACTGACCCAGATTGGGGATGAACTGGGCAGGACTGCAGATCCTCCTCAGTGGGGTGAACCAGTACTCCACCGCTTTCGGGCGTGTTTGGCTCTCCGTGGTGTTCGTGTTCAGGTTGTTGGTGTTCGTCGTAGCAGTGCAGCGCGTTTGGGGCGACGACTCGAAAGAGTTTGTGTGCAATACAAAGCAGCCTGGCTGCACCAATGTGTGTTACGACAGCATCTTTCCCATCTCCCACATTCGCCTCTGGGCTCTGCAGCTCATCTTCGTCACCTGCCCATCCCTCTTGGTGGTGGCTCACGTCAAATTGAGAGAAGAGAAGGACAAAAAGTACACAAAACTACACAAGGGTGAACATCTGTACGCCCGCCCAGGGAAAAAGCGAGGTGGGCTGTGGTGGACCTACATGCTCAGCCTTTTCTTCAAAGCGGGGTTCGACGGTGCCTTTCTCTACATCCTCCATTACATCTACGACGGCTTCGACATGCCACGTCTCTCCAAGTGCTCTCTGGAGCCGTGTCCGAACACGGTGGACTGTTACATCTCGCGGCCTACGGAAAAGAAAGTCTTCACGCTCTTCATGGTGGTTATGACTGCATTGTGCATTCTGATGTGCATCTGTGAAATGTGCTATCTGGCCGTAAAGAAAATACACAAAGCACTAATCAGGCGAATGGTTAACGGAAAGGTGGCTTGTGAGCACCACGACGCTACAGATCATGCAAATCAAAGACAGAAACGTAGAATAGATCCCACCCTCACCAGTGTGGAAAACCTTAGCTTGCTAAAACAAACAAAGCCATCTCCGGAAAAAAAAAGTGCCATCTAGTGAGTCATGAATATATAATTTCATAATTTCCAATTATAAAGTCGGATAACAGTGATGGACACGAGGGGGATTAGTCAACACTTTCCACAGAATGTATAGCATTTAAGTCATTTAATTCAGCGACTGTAGGGTTTCAAGTTAAGGGGGGTGAATACTTATGCAATTACTGTATACCCCTTATAGGGAGGTATATAAGCCTGAAATCTATTGTAGGTCAAAACTCAGGTAAATTGTATATAGTCTAGTCACAATAAATAAGATGTTTTATGAGCAAATATGAATTTTATTTAGATCCATCGTTGGCTTAAATAACCGTGTAAACTTTCTCACCAGCGCCGCAGGATGTTATTTACCGTACTGCTTTTGTTCCACCGAGAGGTAGTGGAGATACATTTGGAAGTGCAGAGCTCACCTTCCGCAGGTAGTTGTGTCACGCTGCGCTGTGAGAAGCGATCGTGGAACCGCAGGAGGCGCGACAACCGTCACGAGATCCTCGAAAAGATCCGCGACCATAACAGAAAATATAGTGCGTCGTTTTTATCCCTTTATAACTACAGTTACTGCACACCTGACTGTTCCGGATACGTCTCTCAAGGATTTTCATACTTGTATTTGGTGAAAGAATGAAAATCCCTGCTTATTTCACTTCGTTCGCACGGCCGTGTTCGGTCAGGAACATCTGGAATATGCCTCTACAGCGCGTTACAACAGAAACAAAATCTTCATTCAGGTACCGCTGTCCCGCGTAGCGTGGAACGTAGACTTCTATAAACAGGAGGCTGAAACCTAAACCGTGAGCTCGTGAAGAGTGTCCATCATCAGATCCCTCACGTCGTTTCTATCAGACGCTCCGAAAGTCTTTCTTTCTTACACGCCTTTCAATCCGATCCAGCCTACTCGACATGATAGACTTTCATTTGTTACATAAATCTCACCTCTTGATCTTTCAGTAACGAGTAAAATCCTCCTACACATTTTATTGTGCGCACACACACACACACACACACACACACACACACTTTAATACCAAGTGCAAAAATCCATAGCATCGCAATCAAATCTGTCCCTATTTTACAGGCAATATTAATATTTATAAGAAGCCTCAATAATCCCCTAATCAGTGGTGGTTTAGTGGATGAAGTGAAGGCACACAAAGAGCCATATGAAGCATGACAAATCAATACATCGCACTGACCAGAGAGCACAAAAGCACAAAAAAAAGCCCACTCACTGAGTCACCCACTCAGCTCAGCTCCTCCTACACATGTGCCCTAGCTTTGGCTCACACACATGAACACACTGAAGCAGCCCACACAAAACACACACACACACACCATCACAGAGCCAACATTTTCCCTCCGAACCACTTTCTTTTGTCGTCTTCACCACTTTCTGGTTCCTAATAGAAAAGACGTGTTTTTTTTTTCTCTTTTCCAAGAGGTGTAAAATCTGCAACTAAAAGATGATTTACAGCAAAATGGCTCTCTCTCGTATCACTTATAAAATGGAGATGTCTTGAGTTAATGGTCATTTCTAAGTAGTGGAACACCTGAGCATCACAACTGGGTTAAGAGTCTGACCTCAATCTGAAGTTCGTCTCGAACACAGCCGCAGGATTCGCAACTAAAGCCAAAATAAATTAACGCCGCACCCTGAGAATCAGGGTTACACTGCCATGGAGCATAGCGTGGAACAGATGGAAGAGATCACACTGAGCGCAATGTGGGCTGCTGAGAAGCAACAAAAGGTACCAGCGAGTCACGGACAGCGCTAGCACAAACAAAAGCGCATGATATCATTTGTTCTGACCCATCTGTGTTTTATACTGGTGCACAATGCAGTACATTTTTGGCCTCATTAAGGGTGAACTAATTAATTTGTCTTAAAATAGGCCTATTTGGCCACCCGCATTACCCACTCATGTCCTCCCTTCATATAATACACATGAGAAATCATATCTTTCTAGGCCATGGGACAGATGGAGAGAGAAGCTGAAGACAAGAGAGAGAGAGAGAGAGAGGGAGAGGAAGAGGAAGAGGAGGAGGAGTGAGGAAGAGGGGTGGTGTTACAGCACACACAAGATTTCCTGTCAGATTTTCAGCTAGGGGGAAAAAATAGCTACAGGAAAGAGTCCAATATATATTTCCGGCCTTTCACAGTTGCTTTATTGACAGTGGAGTACAATAATGCGTTTCTATTGCCTTGTTGATATGCTTACAAGTAAAACTTACCACTCGGTAAATATTTGCGGCTGGCGAGTTGTGCGAACGGAACTCAGCAAACATTTTCAGCAGCACTGAATGTCATCATTTATACTGTAATTAAAATACATTTTTAAAAAATCGTTGTTCGGGTCACTCATTCAGAAATCAGCACACTAACATAAAGCATTAATACTTGCCCTGCACTTATATATCCTACATAGCAAATATAGTATGATGATTGATTTTTTTTTTTTTTTTTTTACAAGACATTATACTGCGCTAAATTTTGAGCTTCGAACAGTTTTAATTACCTCCGATGAAAACCCTTATAGTAAATATCACAATCACATCAAACTGCCACTAGAAACTGCCAGATTGTTCAGTTAAATATGATCCACATAAGCAACAAAATAAATCAAGCTAACAAATCTAAGCAACCCACAATTACATAGGTCTAGAAAGTACAATTACTGCTTAAATAGGAGACCTATAGTGTGCGTGAGCAGGGACGTGGACTTCCGGAACACTTCTCTACCTGATTACCATTACAGTACCGAGAGGTCAGGCTTCTAAAACGAGTGCATCTGCTTTAGTCACTGTGAGAAGAGTTGTTAGGACACAGATTCCATCTCCATGTGTGGCTCTGCCCCCCGAGTGTGCTGTGAAGACACCCCGGCATTATTCTGCGCACTAGCACTAGCAGCCATCTCTGCACGCTGGCAAGAAATCTGCCATGTTTGCTTGTCATGGCACTCGCTGTCCATTTCTGATTGGTCCTCGCAGAAAAGGCCCTGAAGGACTTCTTGTTCCAGCTCTTCCCAGTGGTCCCATTCGTGGTCTGAATCGGACAGGTCAGAGTCCCAGTCACTGTCTCCGACCGTGGAGGCCTGGACAAAGTCTGCTCTGGAGCCACTGTCCTCAGAATCAGACTCCTTTGAATCATAAATAGAATGCCCTTCCGCAACCAGCAGGTGACAATCAGGGGCAGCCAGGTACACAAAGCTGTCGGTGGAAAGGAAATCACACTCATCAGGATAAGGGCCTGGTTTTGGAATGGAGGCAGGGAGTAAGGGCTCATTTCCAGTTGGAATGGATGCACCTTCCTGGAGCGGAACGTTGTTTTTAGGAGGCGGCAGAACTGAAACAGCGAGATAGACAAAGCTGTCGGTTGCAACAAAAGGATCCAAATCACTGCTATCAAGTGAAGTTCCTCTGAGATCATGTTTTGAAGGAGTCAGTGGCAAAAGCACATCGGTCTTTGACGTGTTCACAGTGTTCCAGATCTCATGCCCCAGAGATCCGTTGTCCATGGATTTGGAACTCTTCTGTATGTTTATGCCTTTGGTTTGAACTTTTTTCAAATTTATGACTTTGCTTAAACCTGTGGTGTCAGGTGTTTGCTTTTTGTCCAGAGTCGACCTCTTATGGTCAGTTATTTCAGGTTTGGATGTTCCAGTCACTCTGGCAACAACTTGTTTGTCGTCGCCTTTACGAGGTAAAGTCGCACCTGCCAAGTCTGAATCACACGGAGATCTGTCACCATCCGAGTTAACGTCCTCTTTACTGGTCTGGCTGGTATTGGACATGAAAACCCCGCTCGAGTCCGAGTCCAAAGTTATGTTGGAATCTGGTGATTCGGTCTGCCCATCCTTATTTCTGAGTGGAGCCTCAGCGGTACCAAGATCCAGTATGGTTGGAATGTTAGCTTGATTAAGATGTTGTCCCACTGGTTGTTCGACAACAACATTGCTTTTGTTTTCTTTTAGCTGTGAATCAGACTGCGAGTGGAGCAAGTCACTGAGCTCTGAATCTATAGAGTCCTCTCTACATATTCTTTCAAGATCCAGAAGATCTTCAGCTCCTAACTCTGAACTTGTACCAGAAGGGGCCTGCGAGCCACCAAAACCTGTCGGAGGATGCAAGAGGGGCCAGCGCCTCAAAGAGCCTAAATTCTGGGAATCGGAATCTTTCCATGTTTCATCCCAAAGCGAGTTGACCATCTCGAGCACAGCCTCCCAGTTCTCAGCCTCACACTCCAAAGGAACATTTTCATCATCAGCACTCTCCTCGGGTTTCTCTCGAAGAGGCGACATTTTGGCCGGGCCCTCCATGACTTCCACAAATTGCAGCTCATTTTTAGCTGACCCAGCTTTACGCTCTTCTATTTCACGCAAGATCTTCCAGTCCTGCAAGGAACAATCGTTCAGTTCGTTTTTTAGCATAGATTTACTCAGGTGCCCCTCCACGTTTCCTTGGTGCTCAGGAAAGGGGGAAAGTCTGGGTGTTGGCTTTTTATCCGAGACACTCCGTATGAGCAGAGAGGGCAACGGAGGAAGAATGGGAAGGTTGTGAACCGCCCCACCTTGTCTCACGGTCCTCCTCCTACCGATCAGCCTCCGCGGCCAGGTAGACTCCATCGAAGTTTTGCAGATTGTTGGACCTTTAGAGATCGCAGAGGGCAAAAGAGGCGCAGTGTCACCTTCGGGCTCTGGTGTCGGGGGTTGTTGCTCATTGATGGGCTCAATAGGCCTGGGTTTAAAAGTCTCAAATTGCGTCTGCTCTTTTATGATCTGCTCATGTCCTCTCATCTCCTGCTCCTTCTCAATTTCCCTCGGTATATCTTGACCACACATGAGAGCACTTACCGATAGTTCTGAAAGAGGAGGTCTTGGTGACGAGGGCTGGGTAGGCAAAGACTGTCTGTGGAATTGCTGATTGTAGGGAAGGGGAGAAGGGGAGAAAAAGACAGATGGAGTGTGTGTGCCAGTTGAGAAGGGGGATCCAGAAAACGGGGAGATCTGTGGAGAGGTGATGCTGCTTGGGAAGAATGCCACTCCAGGATTTAAGTAGTTCTTTTCGCCCGGAGAAAGCTCCAAAGACTCGGTGAACTTCGGCGGTGTAAGCACCTTCCAAGAGTGCCGACAGAGGTCCTTCTTACCGCTATCCTGGTGGTGATGCCTCTTGTTCATGGATCCACCAGGTGCTGAAGAACACGACACACTTGGGGAAGCTGACCTAACAAACCCTCCTGGTGATCTCAGTTCATCATTAGCCAGTTTCAACGAGTCAAAAATGAACCTCTCGTCCAATCTTCTTCCAGCAGTTAGAAGCACAGAAGATCTGGTGTCAAACATGTCACCACCCAGGGAGCCATTACTGGAGAAATCAGTCTCACGACCTCTCCTCGACCCCAGAGTGCTGTGCGCCGAGCTATGGTCGATCTGCTCGTTAATGCACATTGTATCATAGATGGAGCGTTGAGGGATATATCCATCTTCACTGTAGCCTTCTCGGTCATTTTTCTTCGAGCAGCAAGGGCTCTGGCGCAGGCAACCTGGTCGACTCAGTGTTTTGCCCATCGTAGAAAAAAAAAAAAAAAAAAAAAATATGTAAACAATTCCAAAATACAGAAAAAAGTGTTTATGGTTTAAAAAAAGTTGTAGGTTCTGTATGCCAAGTTTGCGTAAAAAAATGAAATAAAATTCATCCAGAACACTCTTTACACATTATGGATATTGCAGTAATTAAAAAGATAGAAGTGCAACTTCTGGAGTCAGACAGAACCCCACTCGGATAAGTGCAGGACCAGATCTTTGGAAATGAATATAAACAGACGTGTACCTCTCTTCACTGCACATCTCTCCTTATTCACCATCTGCTTTGGTCGGAAAACGGATCGGATATTTGTGACGCGTGCACCATTCCTTTAGAGCACATCTAGTTGTTCAAATGTTAAAAAATAAACGTGTAACACAACAGGAAAAAAAAAATTGCTGATCCAAAATTGGCAAAATTGGAGTTGCCTTACTTTGCCTCTTCATAGTGATGATCATTTCCGTCACCTCCATCAGTGGGGACGAGGAACCCCCATCCAGAAATCGTAGCATCGCTGCCAAGGACACATGGACAGACCCAGTTTCTCATGCTTTTTTTGGTCCAAGTGTGAAAACTGTCCAGGAAATGCGGGTATAGTCCACATTCAGGAACGAGGATTCGGTCTTCAGAATATCATCCTATTTTATAGAGAAACACTGACGGCCTCCTATTTCAACACCAACGTCAGCTCTCGCTCTCTCTCGCGCTCTCTCTATAGCGCGCTCTCATTCCAGCTCCCTCCTCACACACTCTCTCACTCCGACTCTCTCAATCACTGATTCCCCTCCCCCAAGTTCTGATGCTGCTCCAGGGCTTTTGTAGTTATCAGGACTTTTTATTTATTTATTTATTTATTTAAGCTTCTCACTTCTTTCACCTGATTTTAATTATTTTCCTCTCAACGCTCGTTTGATCTGTAAAAAGATCCAATAACTCCAATTGTACAAGAGAAAATTACAGCTTTATTGATCAGAACCTTTACTTTACTGACACTGTAAATGTTAAAATTATTAAGATTTAATTTTTTTTTTTTTTAAACGGCGTTCCTCTCCTCGTTAAAGTCAACCGTTTAAACTAGCCTCGTTTTGTTAGACGGCCTTTGTTGCGTTCCTACTCCGCACCCACACACACACTCTCAAAAGCTCTCAATTGACAACTCTTGTGTGCAGGGCACACACCCACACACACACACTCTTCTACTGAACACAAACGTGATCGGGTTCGGAGTTATTCCACGGTGTTTCAGTATACCGTGACGGCTTTTATACGTCTCTAAATAAATGGAGCATCCTTGCAGGCACTCTAGAACGTCCACAGATCAAAACGACTTCTCCAGGATATCGCTGTCCGATAAAACGTATTTTTAAATGTCACATTATTAAGAGCAGCAAGTTTTCACACAGGATACTGGAATGACGAAGACTGTCGGCAGCCTTACCACTTTTGTTGCTCATGTCTCGAAGCCTGCAGAATCCAGCATAGCGCTCAAGCAAAAAAGCCTTCCGCTCGGTTACCATGGTTGCAAATGACAATTGGCCTTACATCGTAGGCAGGCGCTGGATGTATCCGTGCAAATATCTGCATAATCTTGTGGATAAACATCGCAGAACTAATCTGGCCTCTCTGGTGACCGTGTGGACCAGGCTGCTTAAAACTATAACAAGTATGCGCAGCACAGATTTAATCTTTTGGCTGTTATGCAAAAAAAAAAAAAAAGAAAAAGGGCAGTCTGACTGACTCTAAAACCACGAGTCCACCTAATTTAAGAAAGATTTATTTCAAATAAACACCACCACAACAATCTGAAGACGTATGATGTTATGTGTGAGTACTCTGTCGAACGCATAACGGTGCCAAGCAATTCTTTAAAACTAAAACCTACGGAATGGATAAATGTAAAAATTTAAATTGGAAAAAAATAAATACTGAAATCAGATCGGCGTTTTCTCACTGGTGTTTTTTCCACAGTCGGCTGATGGAGGGTGAGCTGATGGAGCCGCCTGTGAGCATGCTAGTGAGTCTGGCTCGCTTACGTGAAAAGCGACTCGCTCGTGGTGCTGCACGTATGGACTTTCCTTTCGTTTGAAACTCTCGTATGCGAGAGCAAGCACGCGACTCTTCATACGAGCCCAGGATCGGTCTTGTTCTTTAAAAACGCAATATCAATATTCATGCTCTGATCAGACTGCGTCAAAGAACCACACACACACACACACACACACACACACACACACACACACACACACACACACACACACACCTGCTTCGCTATTCAGAAGAATTATTTCTTCTAGAATTATTTAGTGATGAGATACGTTTCTTTGCATGGTCTCTCTCTCCCCCTCTCGCTCGCTCATCCATGAATCACACACATAAATGGGATCGTGTTAAATAGGTGGACGCGTATTTAAACGTGTTTATCGTGTGCTGAATTGGTAGCCAATGCTCATGTAAATCATGGAGAAAACATCCCACGAATAATCGGAGCTCAGATCAGATTTGACAGCACTGAGGGTTTAAAGTGATCCTGATATTTTGAATGAATTACAGATTGCATTACAAAATATTCCCGTGTGTGATCATGTTTTGCCTTTTTTTTTTTTTTTTTAATACAAATTTTTCCACAACACACTTTTTTTTGAACAGCTTCAGAATCGAAGTCCGACAAACCGAAGATGATACACGATCGTGATCTAATATTTCACTAGAGCATGCATTTATAACATCGCTGTAACATCATGACTTCCACTAAGAAAAAGAATAAAAACCGACTGAACTGATCCATGAAACGTTGAGATCTGTCGCTCTGCGCTCTCCTCCGGAACCCACGCAGTGTTGTAGGCGTTTGATTAGTCACATTTCACCCCTGTTCGTTGTTTCTAAAAGCTCTGACAACACTTCGAGATTAAGAAGGACGGCAGCAGCGTCTCTGACGTCTCGTGGGTTTTTTTTTCCAGAGCGTAATTACGACGTGTCGTCTTCTGACGAGCTCAGGTGCTGCTGTGGCTTAGGTTCCAGATGGACGTCCCGAACGGCAAGGATGCGCGATATCATGCAGTCCAAAACGGCGCCATCCAGAGGCTGGGTAGAATACCACACAGAGCTGCTGGGGTGGCAGGAACTCTCGGGCTGCAGGTAGAAAACGTCTGGACGCTCCTTCGCAGAGTCCGGACTGTGGGTCGAATAAAGCAACGGAAATACGTTAGTTTCCGACAGGGTTTGACATGCACGTTAAAGACAGGGGAGGGGCGTGGCGTCTCTTTTCAACTTGTGAGGCAACCGTCCAATCAGAACGGAGCAGTCTTAATAGACACTAACGATCCTGAGGGGCTGGAAAATCGTCATGCGAAAATTAATGTGTCTCACCATTTAGAGAGGTAGAACTCGTATAGTCTGACAGGACAGTGTAAAGGGTCCTCGGTATTCTCAGGCATCTCGTAATACTCCGCATTCTCCTCTGCCTCTTCTCTCTTCCGTTTACCGAGTAAAACTGGAAAATACACAAATCAATCGTAGCGTATAATGTAGAAACGATCGCTAGGCGATAAACACAACAGGCGTGATGGTGCGACACCGTGAGACAGATACTCAGTGTATCAGATACGCTACACTCCTTCCTCACCTCGCTTCTCCTTCCCGCCGTCCACTTTTCCAGCAAACCTAAACCTGAGGTAGGAGGACTTGCCGTGCTTGGCGCTCCTGGAGCAGCGGGTGACGGCGGAGAAGCAAAGACGCCGGTGCTGCTCCACGGTTTTTAGGTTGAGATGTTTGACCCCGAAAAAGATCAGCGTGTTGAGCAGCACAAGCGGAGATAAAGCGCCCAACTGTTTACATTCCCACAGGAAACTCTCCTCGATGCGGGACTGCAAGAAACCTGCGGATACACGACACACGCACGCAGCATCATTTGGCTCGGAGCCCAGGCCACTTACACCGTTTTATAAACGCAAGGAATTCTAAACGAGCGCTTAACGAAGTAAATAAAGTGACTGCCGTGTCGAGCCCCAATCCTCTCGTTAGCACACTCTTCCCAACGTGATCGCACCGGTCCCTGTGTGCGTACTTATGCATGCGTGTGTGTGTGTGCGTGTGTGTGTGTGTGTATAGCGACGGAGAAGTGCATTACCATTTGGTGTTAAGTTGCGCTCCCAGTCTTTCATTATCTTGGTCATGTCTGCGGTAAACTGGTTATAGAGAGGATCCGTGAAGATGTTCTCCAGACGACCGTTTTCAAGAAGGTACTGTTCGAGAGAAAGAGACCGTGAAGAGACAAAACGAGCAAAGCGTAAACGCAGAGGTAATGAGAGGTGTACATTTTAAAAATCATGAAAACCGTTCATGCACGGTTTTTTTCCTTCAAAAATTAACTGGTGGTTTTTGATGGGAAACAATATATTACGTATATAAAAAAAAGGGGGGGGGGGGGGGGGGCACACAAACGTTAAACCCACTTGGGTTGAAATGAAGGCCATAATAAGGAAACATTTGTAAATAATTATCTCAGTATGAATAAATAAATATATAATAAGAAATAAAAGATGTAATGTTATCTTTCGGTCCTATACTGCAATGAAACATGCCAAAAGACTTAAAAAGCTTTGGAGGGGGCTTTAAAAAAATCTAAACCATCCTACAGATCGAGAGCCATGGCAGAAACACAATGAGCCTCGATTTGTTTGACCTGTTAAACGGAGTTCCAGGGTCGCATGTGGACGAGAACATCGAAAGATCAGTTTTGTTCGGTAGAGCAGAACAAGACGTGCGTGAGCCGAGTGGACATGTTTGGATTTGTTAATCATGACATAATTCCCATCATTCCATGAGAGTTATTCCAGAGTTTTGATGACTATTATACTAAATGAATAAAAAATAAAGAATGAGTGTGTCTAAACTTTTGACCGGTAGTGTACACACACACACACACACACACACACACACACACACACACACACACACACACACACACTCTCTGAACCTTGATGAATTATTAAAGTAAATCGATTGAGAAAAATCAGACCTGCTGGATGCCCAAGCACAGGTAGTAGACACTGTCCGGTGCGTAAGTTTGGCCGTTTGGCCTGCGGACTTCGCTGATGAAATGACACAAAGCATCGCTGAGCTCTTCGGAGCTGCAATCCAACACATCCTCCTTCACAGCGAGAGGGCTCGCTAAAATAAACAAACAACAGTAAAAAACAGAGACGGAGATGATGGTAAATGTCGGGAGCGTACACAGTGGGTCACTGCGAGAGCGACATTTAGTACGGACACATTATCCTGGGGGAAGAGAAAGCAGAGACTTTACAGAGACAGATTACTTAATAAAATTATGAGAAATGTGAGATACTTGCGTGCATGTGAAAAATCTTGAGTAGGAAATGACGAGAAAATTTTGAATTAACTCTCAGCAAAACTGGACAGGCATACAAGTTTATGAGACGAAGGTAAAGATAAACAGCCACTGGCTTCGGTCCCCAGTTTTCAAGTCCCCATGAAATCAAAATGGAAGTTTTGTGGCTTTCAGTATGAAGGTCTCAGCCTTGAGGGTATCTAGAAGCTAGTGCGCTCCAAAACAACGACAAAATGCGCATTTAGAAGATATACGCTTAAATTTAACCGCTCTCGCTGCGGTCGATACGCATCAACGATATTGATGAATCACTCATCACTTCAGCTTCTCATCACACATTTTGATTTTCTGTCCAATCAAATGCCCTCTAGAATCCGAAGTGCCCCTCCCCCAACATGAAAAAAAAATTTATTGGTACTAACGGTCAAGTACGGTTTAGCCCGGGCTGTGAGGTAAGCTAAACACTACTAGTTGTTTAAAAAGTGGGAGGAGCCACTCGATATGTCCGGACCTGGCTTCCTGTTTTAGTGGAAATTACACCTACGCATCGAATAACGCCGTTTGTTTCAAGGCACTTCGCTGGGACTCAACACGAAGCTACTCCAACTTGTACCACAGCGCGGTTGAATTCTGGATCGTGATTGGTCAGAAAACGTCGATGGATTCTCTACTACAGCAGTAGTTCGGGTTGTGATTCAGTGAGTTTAATATTGAGCTTGTTCTAACGCTCCACATATTCGAAGCCTGACGACAGACGAATAAAAACAAACGCTGTTATTTAACAACAAAAAACACCTCATTTGTTGATACGGTGAAACTTGTAACGAGACGTTTATTGGCTGAGGAAGGAGTCTCCAGTGTCAGTGCATTGTAACATTCAGTAATTTCCCCGGTTTCTCAGTAACGTGATAAATTGGTATGGGACTGACTGTTTAAAAAGCAAAACATTAATTATTAAATAAAATTGTACAATTGCAATTGTGCAGAAAGTAAAAACAATTCTGTACAAGAACAATAAAATAAATAAATAAATAAATAAATAAATAAATAAAATGTGGTAAGTCAGGTCACATGACACCATACCTTTGTTGATTATTTTCCTACAGCAGCCCAGCCCATGGGTTTTATTCCTCATACAGAATCTGAAATCTGCTTTTTTTTAAAAAATAGATTTATTAAAAAAGAGAAATAAAAAAGACCTGCAAACGTCACAAACCCATGTTTCAACTAATGATGATTTAAAAAACCCCACATGTATATTTCTCCCTGCTGTGGAACAACGATGACTTAATTCCTAAAATCAGCTGACTTGGAGACAAAAGGAGAAAAAAAAAAAGAAAAAAAAAGAAAAATTCATGTTTCTTCACACTTGAGCACTTTGTCCCGAGACTGTTGCTTAGCAACATCACTGTTGGAGACGGCACACCGGGTGCTGCACATAACAAGAGCATAAAAAAAAGAATGTTAAGTGTAAAGCAGCAGCACGTGGGTGAAGCTCACCGTCGGCGTGTGGAGTCCTCCGCTGCACCCAGCTGGCCCAGGCTTTCACTCCATACAGGTGGTGGAGTTTGGAGCTGGGTGGAGTAGAAACCACGCCGCTCGCAACATCTGTTACTGAACGCCTCCGTCCCTGAAAGAAAGGCAGAAAGACGCTCGTTAGTTTTTACACAAAAGGGTGCAAACCATCTGCGAGAAACACGACTGAAAAACATGACGGTTTCATTTCTAACCAAGACCGAGTCACTCAATCACAACCGGGAGTCGAAGCATTCCGGGTCGGACCTTTAGTGATCGCCATTCTCACGACGACAACATCGGCATAAAGAAGTAAACAAAGAGAAAACGGTGGACAAATGTTTAAAGTGTGCATTTCAGGTTTAATATCATGTGCATGAAAAGAAGAAAAACACCCAAAACACACTGCGATGAAAATAAGTGCCATGTGATCATCTTATAATGAACTAAACACATGCTATTTCCAACATACATTTTGAAGACACTCTCAATTTGACTTCAACTGCAGCGACATACATTCAACATTCAGTAAGATTTATGGGTAAAAACAAAAAAACAAAACCTAAACAAAATCTGGACACACCCTTAAGAGTTCACAACGAAATTAGTGTCAAAAAGGAGGAAAGTCATTAATTCACAACAGGATGTGAACAGATTGTTAAGAAAGAGCTAAATATACATCTGTAGAGTCATTCTTAAAAAAAGAAAACACAAATGTCTTCTTAATAGTCAGAAATGCCTCAAGTGAACTTTAACAGGGAGTCATCCCAAACTTAACAGGAGTTCATTAACGGAATGAAGCCCTTGCAGCACGCTTCCTTTCATTCAATCAAATCACGCCACAGCGCGGCAGAACTCCAGATTCTCCTTAATCAGGAGGTGTCGCTGAATCGTCTGCGTATAATTCTAAATCAATGGTATCCTTTTAATACTTTAACGTTTTATGTAACTCGTTCACAGGAACTTGCATGGTGCAACTCGACATAAAACGACCTTAACAATAATAACTATTATTATTATTATTATTATTATTATTATTATTATTATTATTTTTTAAAGGTGCCGTCATTTAACAACAGCAAAAAAAACAACAAAAAAAAACAAACCCAAAAAACCCCACAAAACAAAGCAACTGTTGCTCTAGTGAAGCTTGAGGTTTATTTAACATTTATGGAAGAAGAGGTTGAGGTAAAGAGGTTCCTATAGATTTTGGGGAAAGTGAAAATTTTCTTCACCTCATCAGCTTCAAGTGAGAGAACGGGTGTTATATAGCTGTTAGAACTAAAGTGTTTTTAAACGGAAGAGCGTCTCTCGTTCTTTAATAAATGGAAAATCTTAAAAGTGCCAGGGTATGAGAGGAATTAAACACGTAGACGTGCTCTCATCGGAATATAATCGACTCCGGGGTGATAATGGACTCAAAGTACCAAGAGTGCAGCAAGAAATTACTGTCTAGCTGTCTGGTCATTTAAGGTGTTTAACAACATTACAATTAAGAATAATCGTATGCATTTTTTTTTTTTAATTTTATGATATAATACTTGTAAGGCAGGGGGGTCGACCCACGCTACTCTCGAGCACCAGGTATTGACAAAATCAGGACAGAAATGAAAAAATGGGAAACAAAGATGTCTTCTAGTGCACCCAGGAATATGTAGTCTGACACCATCACCGGTCAGATGGAGAACAGCCACCCCGTCTTTCGAGCTCAAGACTAAAGCTCAAACCTTTGCCCATTGAATTGAATCTTCCACTCGATTTTCCTCCAAAACAATGTGGTGTTTCGACGTGCATCTAGAAGCGGAATATTCACACACGACGGCGTCGGAGTCTTCTTTTACGACGAGGTCTTTTTGCAGCAGCCTCCAGAGCGACAACTTCGTCAGGATCTTCTTCGCCGCTTTCAGCGTCCATCTGCTTTGAACCCCTTCTCTTTCTCTTCTTTGACATTATGGTGTTATGGACATAATTTTTGATGTCCCTCCAGGTGCGTGACCCGAGAGCCTCCGGCTCGGTCCTAATACAGTCCAGACAGTCGTTTTTGCCTGGCACTTTACTGGTAGATATATAATTTCCCAGTTGCCTCCTCACAGCTGCTTGTTCCTCCTTGTTCCATTTTTGTCTTTTGCATCTTGGAGCAGCAGCAGGGCCAAGACCTAATATACAATAAAGGGCAGAACATTAGAGGGAATAATTTGTGCTGCATTAACACTGAAGTTAGTACAAGTTAGGAAACAATTCTCACACAACTGACTTGACTAGCCAATACTTTCTCAGAGTGTGTGTGTGTGTGTGTGTGTGTGTGTGTGTGTGTGTGTGTGTGTGTATATATATACACAAGTTTTGCAGCAATCTTGAGGCACTTGGGTGGGTGAGGTAGGTGGAAGTTGGACTGCCATTTGTATGTTATATTTACGATATAAACACTAGAAACTATTTGCAGAAACTTATTTTCCTCCTATTCTAGGAAAAGACATTACACACAGCAATGAATAGGAAAGTGTGGATGTGTGTACTTCCAGAGAATCAGTTAATATGAGCTTTTAAGCGTCAATCACTGAATATTCACATGTCAATCGGCTCATCTGGCATTTTTAACCAGAGGGACAGGAATACTGTACTGTTTGTGCGTTTGAGTGATGGAGCCCCGATGGCAAAACGTACAGAGGTTCTCAGGTCTGCTTCGATAAAGTCTGTACAACATCTTTCATGTATAAGAAAATGAAATCAGAAGAAAATACTGTACCTGTGTCTTGGTATGCACCAGTTCCTTCCTCCATCGTTTGCAACCGGTTGAGGATTTCCGCCAACTGCGAGAAGTTTTCATCCAGCGTTTGGTAGTCAAAGCGGCCATCGCCCAAAAGTGCTGCCATCTGCTGCTTTTCACTGCCATTAAGGCTCAGTATTTGGAAGATAGTAGCCACGTCCTTGTGCGTATGAACTTCAGGCTTGCTTGCGCCGCAATTTTGGGCGAAGGTTCTTATGCAGTCGTGCGCTCTTATGTGAGCGTCGGCCATCATTTGAGGAAACATGTACGGGTTGTCCGTGGGAACACCTACATCCTCACGGTGCTCGATGAGGACGTCCAGAGATGACGCCATCCTTCGAGTAAACAAGACAGGAATCCAACTTCCATCTTTACAAGTGACTCCCACTCTGATCAACACACCGTTAAGAGCCTGTTCCAGCTTTGTAAGGGGTTCATGCATTTTTCCACAGCCAGGCTCTCTGGGCCTCCGTATGTAATCCTCAATCAGCATTTTCTCGGCCATGCTCCTCCGTCCTCTGTTAAAGAGAGTAATTTCAGCAAGAAGGCTCTCACGGAGCCTTTTCCACGATTTACGATTAGGATGCTCCGTGAGATCCGATTTGGCCTGGTCTTCAGTATTTTTCAGGAAATTCTGTAGTTTGACAACATCTTTTATCAGATGTAGAACATCCCCTTCGGTCTGCTTACCATGACTTGTCGTGTGAAAATGTGTGGGTTCATAAGAAAACCAATCCGTTCCCAGCAGCTCCATGAATTTTTTGGCTCGATTTCTAGCTTCATCTTCCATGTCGTTCTCTCCTAAAGCAACTTCAGTGGCCAATTTCAAGGAATAGCCCATTTTCAATGCTACCGATTTTGTAAATTTGTTAGACTGCGGATCAAAACCACCGACCTTCTTGGCAGCTTCCAAAGCCAAACTAAACCTGGATTCGGTACATACTTGATACAGATCCTCAACGCTGTGATCCAGCTCCCTCACGGCCAGCATAAATCTACCCAGCGCTCTCAGGTTTTTTGATATGTTTTCGTGTCCTAACTTTTCATGCCCGTGTTTTTCGTAAAGTCTACTTCCAAATTTGCAGATTAAGGCATCGTTCCTTAGATATTTTGAGATGTCATCGTCTCTCATGTTGCGAACAAGGTTTTGGCAGCCCTCAGAAAGACAGCCATGCGAGGCAAAGTTCTTAGATGAGCTTGACCGAGTCCTTCTTCTGAGAGGGGGACTTTCATCATCCTTCTTCATATCGCATGATCTTTGATGCCTCCACAAGTCACGCTGGAGAAAAAACCCCAGACAATAAGGGCAAGCTTGGTAGGAAGTCAATGAATTACACTTTTTTTGCCGTCTCAGTGGTATGATTTCCCCATTTCCAGTTTGCTGAACTTCGACGTTATGCTGGTAATTACCTCTATTACGGAGCTGTTTAAGTAAGCAATGCCGAGTTTTTGATCCCTTTGGAAAGCTGAGAGCATGGGCTATGTCCTTTTCTTTTGCGTGGTTCTGTGACAAGTGCCTTGCTATTTTGATGACGGGTTTCCGACAATAGACGCAGAACTGTTTTTTCCCACCTCTTGCTGTTCTTGTTCTTAAAGGTAACACTCCTGACTTTGAATAAGAGACCTTGGACTGTTGAGACACAGAAGATTGTGCTGCAGGGTTGGTCGAGGGCTTCTTAGCATTAGTGCTGCTACGTAACTTCTCAATCTTATCAGGGTAAAACTGGGATCCATTTGAGATGACCGTGCACAGCCCGCATTCATTATTTTCGCCATCTTCTTGACTAGTTCTGTGGGGACATAACTCAGGCTTGGGATTTTGGCTGGGTTTGTTTGACACCGAACAGATTTTTTGACATGCAGATGATGCTGCGGTCGGCTTCTCGAGGCACCTGTCGACCTCAGTGCTATCAGGGTCGACGACGTCGGCGTTTGTAGCACAAGAGATCCAATTTTTCTCAAGGAGCCCAATAAACTCTTTAACATCAGCAACAGTCTCTGCATCACCCTCCATAACCTTCTCACCACAAATTATTTCAGCTGCTTGTCTTATGGAACTTCCTATTTTTAATACCAGAGATGGCTTTTCAAATTTGCTCAAAGTTTCATCAAACCCACAAACCATCTTTGCACCTTTAATGACCAAATCAAACCTGGATGGAGTGCAAACATGATGCAGGTACTGCACACTTCCATCTAACTCTTTCACGGTCAGCATGAGTCTTGCCAATTCCCTCATCTTCTGCGTTACGTATATCTGATGCTTTTTACTATGTCCAAGTTGCACAAAAAGCCTTGCACCATACTTGCAAATCAGAGCATCCTCCCTTATATGATGCAACACATTGTCTTGCTTCATACTATGAATAGCTTCTTCCAAATCTTCAGAAACACTGCCTTGCAATGGAAGCAACTTTGATGATGCAGTCCTTTTAAGGCAAACAGGGTTGCCATCTGTTCTCATTTTGCAACATCTTTCATGCCTCCACAGATCATGGCGGACATAAAATGCCAGACAATACTGACAAGGCAGGTACACGTCCACGGAATAATCTTTAGTGGATCGTTTACTGGTGATAACCTCTCCACTGCCATTTTTAAGAACTTCGACATTATGCTGATAATTCCCTTTCTTAAGAAGCTGTTCAAATAGAAGAAGCCGTTTTTTAGATCCCTTTCGAAAACTAAGCGCGCGCGCTACATCCGCTTCACTTGCATGTTTTTGGCTCAGATGCCGTGCCATTTTGACGTAGGGTTTTTTACAGTAAAGACAGAACTGCCTCTTCATCCCTACCTTCTCACTACCCGGCGTTTTGTTCAAACTTATCTGTTGGGCCAGCACCGGTTCGGAAGAGGTGCTACTGATTAAACTCGAATTTGAAATAGACATTGGACTGGACTTCGGGCTCGAGAGTAAACCAGGACTCTTTTTGAGCTTTAGGGTAGACTCAGTCACACACTCTGAACTGGTTTTCGTGCAAGAGGATGAGCTACAAGTGGAGTCTGCATCAAAAATCTCAACAGACTCCTCTTGATACGTCATGCTTTCTGCAGGAGGGCCGACTGAACTGTCACCATTAGTCAGATTGTAATCAAGCCCACTTGAGGCATCTGAGCCCAAGCAGTGGGAGCTGGCACTGGGGATCTGTGGTATAAATTCTGTATTAGCCTCAGAACTGCTGGGTGGAGGACTGCTGCACTTCATACTGGATGTGAGACAGGGTTCAACAGCAGGTTTCACGTCGGACTCAACACTTTGGTAGCAGAAACATTCAGGAGTAGCAAAGATACTAGTTTCAGAACTGGACTGAAAAACTGGCTCAACGCAGGACTCAAAACTAATCTGAGGACCAGGATCTGATTCAGGATGAGGCAGAGGGCTAGTTTCAGGGCTGGATGAGAGGCACAATTCAAAACTTGCCTGAGTGGGATCTCGGCAGAGTTCACCACCGATGAGGCTAGTTTGGTTGGAAGATTTGGGACTACAACAAGGACTAGTATTTGGGCTAGATTTCTCAGCTTGTGTGTAGGATTCAAAGTTGGATTGGAGGGTAGATTCATGACCCAACATGAAAGCGCTTTGATTACACAGGTCTGGACTAGGTGGAGGCTTAAGATCACATCCCACACTGGATAGAAAGCAGGACTCGAAACCTGGTTGAGTAGGACGTGGGCTGGACATCGGACTGACAATGGGCTGGTGGCATGATTCAGCATTCAGATTTACACTGCTAGATGCATCAGTGTACATCATATTGGATCCAACAGTAGTCTTTATGTTTGATTCGACAATGCTGCAATATTCAGGAGTATGAGGGAGACTGGTTTCAGGACTGGAACTCAAAACTTCTTCAAAGCACGAGTCAACGCTCAGATGACTAGGACTTGATCCAGGATAAGGCAGTGGGCCAGGTTCAGGAGTGGATGGTCGGCACAACGCAAAACTTGCCCTACTGGTCTCTGGGTTGCTTTCATCAGAGATTATGAGGTTACTCTGGTAGCAAGGTTTGGAGCCAAGATGAAAAGTCGCAGGACTCGATAACTCAATGGCCTGCAGCTGGGACTCAAAGCTAGACCTAGGGCTAGGTTTAGGACTAGATGTAAAGGTGTGTTCATCAGAGTAATCTGTCCGAGGAGACTGACTAAGATCAGAATTGGTTGGTAGGAAAGGTTTAGGACTAGGCTGACTAAACAAATGACTTGGTCCAAGGCCAGCTTTTAGATCCGTATGATCAGAAAATTCAGGACTTGACTGAATACTTGAGAAAGAGCAGGTTTCAAGATTATGTTGGGAGATGAGTTCAGAGCAGCCAGTGGCACTAGACTGGAGGCTTGATTCAAGGTCTTCAGAGCTGGACCTTGGACTTTGCAATTGGTCCAGGTTTAGGTTGACAAGTGATTGCTTATTTATTTCTGAAGCAGGTTGGAAGCAGGACTCATGTTTAGTGCCCGGCTGTTCCAAGGACTCTAAACAAGATCGTGAAATCATTTTTGTCCTGCAAAAGCACTCATGCTTCTCCAGCCCTTCCCGGAGAAAGAAAGCTAGGCAATATTGGCAGGGCAAATATTCCTTAGCAGACCTTTTTCTTTTTGTTCGTTTTTGCATGACTATATCCCCATTTCCACTCCGAATTACTTCAATGTTATGCTGATAATTGCCTTTTTTACGAAGCTGTTCAAGCAGCATATGTCTTCTTTTAGATCGTTTTGGAAAGCTGAGAGCATATGCTACATCCGTTTCAGTTGAATGCATTCGCTCCAAGTGCCTTGCTATTTTGGTGTTTGATTTCTGACAGTAAATACAGAACTGCCTTTTAGTGCATGACGTATGAGCGCTAACTGTTTTACTCCCTGTTTTCAGACTTGCCCTTGAAGGCATCATTGACTCAGAGGACGAGGTGAGCTTCTCAACATATTTAAATACGTCTTGTGCCTCATCCAGCTCATCATCAAGTGGAGCGCATTCTGGGCTAATGAAAATACTTCTCTCAAGTGTTCCACCATCTTGGCACGATTCTGTATTCAACCGATCTAAATTAGTGTGCACAGTCCATCTCGGACAATCAGCAACATCCAGTTCTTCATTGAAACTCTTCAGTTCTTCAGATCCCTGGTCAAGATGGGAGAAGAACACCAGCATTTAATACAAACGAGCTATATAGTACAGCAAAACATTTTAAATAATGTGAATAATCTTTTAAATATTTGGATAAGAGTGATAAACACATCATTTTGGAAGCACTGATAAAGCATGTATTGAGAAAGTTTGGAGAAGGCTACAGAGCTCATCGGACCTACCGTACAAAAATTGGTTTGGCCCAATATACTCTCGGGCTTCAACAAATCTAGGTCCTCTTCGCTTTCAAATCATATGTTTTACTTTAGTTATAAAATTATATTTTAGTAATGAAGCAAATACAACTAACAAACATTTCTCAACACATGCGTAAGTGGTTCAGCTTTTTGCAAGCTCAGATTCTGGAAGCCAGTTGCGAACAAGGGCCAATAAATAAATAAATAAATAAATAAATAAATAAGTACTTTAAGATAATCTGATAGCTCGGTGTACAACTTGTTTAACTTAATACATAAATGAAATAAAGTACAATTTAGTCCCTTCACATGAGTACAAAATAACACTGTAGACAAAAGCGCGATTCACAATAAATAGCTTAAAACGTGGTAAGTTTAGGAACCAATCCAAGCAGAGATGAATGGTGTAAGAACTGCCAGAAGAGTGCTTAATGGCAAGGACACAGAATTAAAGCAATGTAATATAATACCAAATTTAAATGCGAGTAATAAAATGTATGTCGGTATATAGGAGCATTCAGATTCAGACTATAATTACATGTATATCTACAGTTCCCTCTGAAAGTATTGGAACAGCTTTATTAAGGGGTTTATCAAAAGAGACAATAGATCAGATTTTCAGCTTTCATTTCCTGATATTTACATCTAGATATGTTAAAGAACCAAAGATTTTTTAAGAGTGATCCAATTATGAAACATGATTGACAGGTGTTTCTTGTTGCCCGGGTGTACCATATTAAATAGACTGATTAAACAATTAATAGTTCTGAATGTCTACTCTTGGTTTGAGTCTTAGGTTTCACCTGAAAAGACTGCATTTGGTGTTAAAAAGGATAAACCAACAAGAAGACCAGAGAGCTGTCTATGGGATAAAAACAAGCCGTTTTGAAGCTGAAAATCAATCAGAGCCATTGCACAGGCATTGGACACAGCAACAATTTGGAACGTCCTGAAAAAGAAAAACCACTAGGTGTACTGCCAACCAGCCATCGGACGGGTCAGCCAAGAAAAACCACAACAGCTGATGACAAACGTTGTCAGAGCTGTGAAGAAAACCCGCCCAAAAATACAGTCAGTGACATCACCAACAACCTCAGCAGGGCAGGGGTGAAGGCATCACAATCCGTCGTTCGAGGAAGACTTTTGAGGGCGTAAATATAGAAGCCACATCACAAAATGCAAACTGCTCATCAGCAGTAAGAATCTCATTCATCTTTTGATCTCAAACCCAAATGTCTTCAGTGTACAGCAAAACAATAGGCCTTGCCGTTCCAATACTTTTGCAGGAGAGTGTATATTTACACTGATCTGCGTTGAGATTTATTCAAAAACCAAATCATGACGACTATGATCAATAAACTCCATCATTAAATGCAGTACATTTTAAACATGCACTAAGAAATATCCTAAATTTTAAAATTAAATATATTTAAAAAAAAACCCTGATGTATACAGAAAATAGAAAGTTTTGAAACAGGTCAATCTTACCTTAGGTTGATAATGAGTCCTTGGGGTAATAAACTTGCACAGGGTAACGTCGTCAGCGGTATACGTGAAGGCTTTTGGTAATTTGATTCTTGATTTAAAAGTTTTGACTTAAAAATGAGTAACAAAACTGACCGTTAAAGCTTGAGTCACGTTTGTACCGTTGTTCGCAACTTCCACTGCTTTAATGTCACTTTGAAAATAGCATTTCCATGGAAATCTTAAAGTAAAATAATATAAAATTATATAACAAAGAGAACTACTTGTAACAAGAGCAAGAATAAAACTGGATAAGATGCCCTACGATGTGTAATAGGGAGATTATGTGTACACAGTTTCATTATAAACACGTCTAGCTATGATAAGATCATCATTCCTTAGCTCTAGCTACAACTTCAAATGATCAGTAAGTGCTGGTTATAACGCTTTTTAAAAAAAAAAAAAAAAACAAAAAAAAAAAAAAAAAACATAAAAACATATATATATATTTTTTTAGAAAACATCATTTTGGACCCGATGTCTAAAACTTTACCATTCATGTACTCATGTGTCTTTTCCCCGCCTTACACATCCAAAAATACAGATGCACACCCACATCCGGACTGTCCAAACAAAGATGCCAGATGGGGGTGTATATGAGTCACGCTTTCTCTTTCAAAAGACCTCCCTTTAACAGGGGAAAGTTCGTATACTGCAATAAACCCGAGTAAATGGCAGATTCCGTTTCTGTGTACTGGAAAACGCACCTTCTTTCCTCTCTTGCGTCGTTTTGTCCACGTCTTCTGCTCCTTTGCTGCTTCGTGAT
This sequence comes from Ictalurus punctatus, assembly GCF_001660625.3. Classification (NCBI taxonomy): domain Eukaryota; kingdom Metazoa; phylum Chordata; class Actinopteri; order Siluriformes; family Ictaluridae; genus Ictalurus; species Ictalurus punctatus. The sequence continues at coordinate 599,979 of NC_030424.2, forward strand.
CATTTGATGCTAAGGAAACAAAAATGGGGGGAAATGCATCTTAAAAGGAATTCATTTCTCACGGTTTGGTCTAAATTGGCGCTAAAATTATAACAAATTTCGAAATAAATAAATAAATAAACAAATAAAAAGATTCAAGATATTAATGCATCTGGTCAATAATAAAAAGGACCATGACGGTTACAGACAGTATTCAATTACCAAGAGGAATGTCCTTTTCCAAATCTAGCAAGTTGGACGCTGTGGAGGTAGCAGGAGGAGCTTTACGTGCTTCACGTGCTTCTGACTCAGGTACAGGGACTGATGGCTTAAGATTGTGTGAAGCATCCTCAGGATCTGCACAACTGAAGGGGGTAGACCTGGCCTCGGATTCCAAATCCCCACTGTAGGTACTGCCCTGGTCTGAACATGATGAAAAGTTCAATGAATCCATGCACAAAAAACACGTACCGATGGCTCTTATAATATCACATATACAGTACCTCCGTGGGACAGGGGCCTGCTCTTGCCTTTTTCCACATCTTCATCCTCCACTGAGCTCTGTGAAGGGACGCTGACTTTAGCGGAACTCGGCTGTGCGGATTCCTGAGAAGCTGGCACAACCAGTGGCACCGGTATCTAAAAATAATAATTTAAAAACAAAACAAAAGCCACAGTCAGTACTGTAGTATATTGTAGACAGGGAAAAAAAAAAAATCCCAAAAAACAAAGTACGGTTTAAGTGTGACTGAGGGTAAATTCAAATACATACAGGAAGAGGGAATCCCAGCGGTACTGGCGTGTACTGAGTGTACAGGTGCATGGGCACAGGAATGTATATGGGTGTTGGAACTGGTATAGGCACAGGCACCAGTCTCACTTTCTCTCCATTTTCATCAATAACTGTGAAGAAAAGGGGGAGTGGGGGGGTGGGGGTGTATTTGCCTGGTGCATTTAATCATTTGTTGGTTGATAAAAAAAAAAAATAATAATATATACACTGACAGATCATCGTGTGAATCAACGGCGTAAGTAAAATAGAAACGTACCGGTCCCAGATGGTAGTTTTAGAGGCTCAAGTTCACACTGGATGCTCTGCTCGTCATTGATAGGTTTACACATGACGGCTTTATTCTTCAGCATCCGTCGTTGCTGAGGATCGCCGTTCACCGAGGCATCCGTCTGGGTGCTCGCCTAAGAGGCATACGTGATAAAAAGGTTAGCAGAACTAAAGCGAAAGAATCCTCATCAAGTCAAACATCCGGTAGTCGCATGTACTCACGTCGCCAATGATCTTGGAGCTGGCGTTCGAGGTAGGCAGTGCTCCTGTGAATAACATTTACAAGTGCAAGGTTACGCTCGCGTACAGCGTTCCTGAAAACCGTCCTAATTAACACAAACACGTTAACGAGAGCCAACGTTACCTGTGAGTGCGGTGTTGCCCGTCAGTGCAGAGGCCAATGACACGACACCGCCGATTACAGGCATGTCTTTCGAGAGAGATAATGGGGCTTGGGCTGTGGTGGCAGCAGTGTTAATACCTGGTGTAACGAGAGCAAAAGGAATCGTTTCCATTATTTCCTGTGACCATGCAAGCTAGTACGAAATAGGAACCGCTGCTAAATTGCTGATGTATACTGTATAAGAGGAATAAAACATTTTGGGATGTGCTCGTTATTGGAAAATAATCATGTTCATGTAAACAGCAAAACTGCTTCACGTTCGGCTCATCACTCCACCATGGTGCTGATTGTTTTCCTAAAACAGCACCATTCCAAATATTTTATTCCTTACTTAACCATTCACCTGGCAATAAGCTCAAATAAACACTGGAGCATTTCAAGTACATTCAGAGGTCTTGGCAATTAATTTTATATATTGATAGATCGTATGTTTTTTTTTTTTAAAAATGGATCGAAACACTATTTTGACACTGAAACCAAAAGGTTTAAATATCGTTCCCATTTTAGATAGAACTATTAAATGTTTCTTGGTACCAGGGCCGTACCGTTGCTGTTCGGTTGATCGGGGATGATATTCTTGGAGCAAAAATGCAACAAACAGTGCAGGTTGCAGAAGTGTCGGACCGTCTCGTCCCATCTGACGCTCTCTTTGAGTGGTCCCTGATTCTTACAAGTGTGACACTTCGCCATCTATTGACAGAAACAAGCGGAACATATGACCGTCAAACCGCTCACACACTAGGGTGCAACCCTGACGAAACGAAAATGACAGAGAGAATGAGGTTCTTTTCATTCAAGTACATACAAAGCATACAAGGAACTTCTCTTGGTGGAGATGACAGTAGGGCCGGGCGATATGACAAAAACAGATCGGGATCATGACCCACGAGGACGTTTTATACATCATTTAGCTAACACACTGTCTGCAAAACAGTAGTAAAATAAATAAAAAGCATAAAATAATACATCATACAGATGATCTCTCAGAAAAGATATGTATTGCGTCATCATTTATCACATCGATATTAAATCTATATATCGCCCAGCCCTCGATGGCTGTATAAACCAGAGTAATATTAAAAGGTACAAAAAAATGTTCATGTACAGTGTACATAAGCCATAAAATAAATAAATAAACAAACCTGTAATGAGTGGTATGTACAATTAAATTTTAAAAAGTAACAGTATCTGATCATTGGGCTCGGACCTCGTAGAAGAGCACGGTGTAGAGAGACATGCACTCTTCCGAGCAGAACTCCTCCAGTTTGCCCCCAAAATGATTCTGGATGGTTTTGTGGGTCACGTTGCAGCAGTAAGCACAAGCTCTGCACTGACCCCTGTGCTGCTTGGCGTAGTCGTGCTTGTAGAGCAGTTTGCAGCCTGTTCGAGAGAAACAACCGAGTATAATCGCAACCAGCAGAGCGAACATATCCTTTTGAAACAGGAGACTGTGAATGCAATTAACAAAATCTCAAACTGTATATAAATAATCCGTAAACTTTCCGATCGATATCTTAATCCCGACATCGTGGCCTTTTATTCTTATGGATGCTACTGCAACGTCACTAGAATTGATCAAAACAAAAGTTTTATACTATGGGATTTAAAAATGAACAAGGTTTAAGTATATTTATTTCAATTATACTACAGAATTATTTTTATGGATAATTAACAAAAATGAACACAATGAGACTCAATTTTTTTTTAAATATTTACAAAATCTTAGTTTAGTTATTCAATATATTAAGTATTTATAACAATAATAATAATAATAATAATAATAGTTGTTATATTATTACAGTATTTATTTCACTATTCATACAAACTTCAGACGTCCCTGAACATAACTCAGTGTTTCGTTACAGCCAAGCATAAGGTTCGAGTGCATGGTTTATTGTAGTCCTTTCAAATAAAATGAAAAATAAAAACAGAGCAATTAATAATTCAATAACAGAGTTTAAATAAACAGTAGCGTATATATCCATTTATGCTTTTATTTCAACCAAATAATTATCTATTAAAACAACGATTTCACGTTTCAATGATTTTATTGTTCATATCATTTTTCCCCACATTGGCATCCTCGGCCATCTGAGCAGCTGAAGAGTAACTGCTTAATTTTTTTTTTTTAAATAGTCAAATGAAACCAAATAATTACACCGTGTTGCCTTGTTAAAATAAACGTGAAGTCATAAACAAGTGAGGTGATGTACTGAAATCCAATAATACTGGACTGAATTCATCACAAAAACTGGGCTGAACTGAGAATAAATGCTGGAGCTGACCTTCACAACAGAAAGCGTGCGGCTGCTTCTCGTAGATGACGACGTCCTTGGCCACCTTCTCCTCCTTGCAGTACTCGCACACTGCTTTGACATCTCTTTCCCTCTTATACATGTCGCAACAAAGGCGTGAGCAGAAGAGGCCCACGTGATTCTGAAAGACACAAAAAACAGGAAACCAGGTGTATTTCGAATACACGTTTAGCGTTTAAAAAAATAAAATAAAAAATAAAAAAAAAAACCCACCACACATTGCGTATTGACCGGTCTGTACCTTAAACTGTAGGACCTCGGGTTTAGAGCTGATCTGCTTCTGGCACTGCTTACAGGTCGGTTTGGCAGGGCTGAGAGCTTCCGGCTGCTGCTGCGCGTCTTGCGGGTTTGTCGGTCGAGAAACAGGCACGTGTGGCGGCATGGCGTTTTGATTCGAACCAGGCGCTACGTTAGGAGGATTAAATCCTTGGTCAGATGAATGATGAGGTACAGGAGGATGGAGGCCGGTGTTTGGACTGTGATAAGATCCTCCGTTCATCTGAATGGACCTGTGCAGCCTCTCCTGGGGGAGGGGGGGGTTTGAATCATTGACCTGCTTTAAATATTTATATTTAAAAAGCAACAGAATCCCCTATTCGTACACAGATGAGATGCGACTCGCTTAGATTTGACCTCTGTTATGATTAATAAACCTAAACCAGCTGGTTATTTTTTCATATGGTCAGGGTTTGTGTTTCTTAAGCGTGTAATGTTAACTAGTTAACAGACGCCCTAAATAATCCACCATGTCGATACATACTCTGGTGTGACAGTATGTGTCTTGTTCCCATCGTTTGATTATCTGCGTTGCGAATGAGTAACGTATAATTAAAAATCCTAGCTGTTGTCTACTGGAAACAAAAAATATTAAACAAACAAACCCTCAATAAATAAATAAATAAATAAATGCCAAAAAATAACCTCCATCCGGGTGTGCGATAGCAGGGACAACAATTCCGAGACCAGACGCAATTTGGAGGAATTAATTTGAGATTAGCTACCAATAGAACCAGCAAACAGAATTAATCATTAGTCATAAATCCTTCTGACTGGATATTCTGCTGGATGCGAGTTACCTGGAATCTGCCAACACACTCGTAAGAGCAGAAGTTCCGGATGGATCCGTCAGGCATAGCCAAGTGATACTGAGGAACAGCTAACTTCTGGCAATTTGTGCACGGGAACGAAGCACCTGCGTTCAACGTATAATGCGTTAAAACCACTCATGCCCCTTGCACATAATGATGCAGAATTCACGTTTTTTTTTTTTGGTTTGGAATACAAACTGGATTTGAAATGAAATCATGACGTCACAATTTTAGCAATTTAACTTGCCTTTAAATTCATCATCAGATTTATTGACTCAGGGACTCGCAGAGTTGTGACTGCCAGTAGTAAGAGAATGCAAAATCAAATCTACCTGATAAAGTGCAGGACGCCTGGCTATTAGCCACACATCTGGAGGAGCAGAAGAACTCTATGACTCCCTGCGCATTCGTGCCTTCCAGCATCTGATCCATAGCTTTAAAATCTTGACAGCAGGGGCAATGGACCCTCTTACCACTTTTCTGTAAGCAACATTAAACTTTTATTTTACGTAGAACAACTCACAGAGAGAGAGAGAGAGAGAGAGAGAGAGAGAGAGAGAGAGAGAGAGAGAGAGAGAGAGGACACGAGGAAACAAATGTTAATAAGGTGACAAGAGGAGCTAACTCGTTTCACAGATGTCCCACAACATTAAAAGTAACTTGAATTGGATAAAAGTACGACATGGCGTTCTTTAATAAAAAACAAATGTCGTAATGGTTGGCAAGTCCCTGTGGTGTAAGAGGAATAAACACAATTTAGGACACGCTGTTATTAGAAAAAAAAACAACTACAGGGTGGTGACCGTAACTCCATTTCTCGAGAGGCTGCAATACACCACACCCTTTCTGTATGAATTAAAAAAAATAAATAAATTAATTGTACGCAGGGTTAAGTCGAGACATGCAAAACAAATTTAAAATACAAAATAATAAAATAAAAGGGGCCAATAAATCATGCGCTAGGTGCCAACCTGTTTAAAAGTGCTGATGCAGGCTGGGCTGCAGAATTTCTTAACGGTGTCCTCGACCTGTACGAGGTGATAGTTTCCTGTGACGGTGCAGTTGCCGCAGCTCTCGCAGCAGCTCATGGACAACCTTTTGGAGGAGCGGAAACGCGAGAAGCATTCGTCACTGCAGAGACGGTGCAGAATGCCCTGGTGATTCACTTCATGTTGAATCTAAGAAAGAGAGAGAAAGAGAGAGAGAACGTGAACTAATAGGAACGCAGGCCACGCAGCGTTCTCCAGTTCTGCAGAGAAAGGAAATGTATGTGATGTTGTGTGCGACAGGTCGTGTAGTCACACACAAACCAAACCTATACGTTCAGAAATGGCTATAAAATATACTGTTACACGTACCACTATGAAAATATATTGAGATTCCCTACCCACACATGCATTAGTCAGGGATTTTAACTTGAGTAGATGTGGAAAAGCTCTTCTCGTTGTACAGATGAACTCAATGCATAAAAAAGCAGCCCTTTGAATGTGTATTCAAATTTTTTAAAAGAAAAGAAAAACACAACTTTTCAGGGACAGACACTTGCTGGGGGCACATTAAGGGAATGGGTTTTTACGGTTTAATTTCCCAAGAGAAATTTGCAGTGAATTTCTCCTGGAGCATTCAGCATTTAGAAGCAACTGGGACAAGACACCAAAAGCGCACACCTCTAGTGGGTAAAACAGCACCTGCATCTAGGAGTTAAAGCCAGATGAGGGCACCAGGTGACTGCACTGTATGTGTTGTGTCATGAAGAGCACTGGTTCCCAACCCTGTCCTGATGTCCTGCATATTTAAACATCCTCTCTGGTCCCAACACACCTCATTCAACAGATTAAGATCCTGGAGTTGAATGTAGGTGTGGCAGGTACTCCAGGACCACCATTGTGGAAAAGTTCATCCGACCCCCCATAATAATTTAATTTTACAAAAATGGAAATGTATTCTAGTTTATCAGAGGGACAGCCTTGCCAGAAGAATAAGTATCCCTCTCTGTTAAACCTAAGAGATGCCTCACTGAGGGCTAGAGTCTAGTTTTACTCAGGGGAACAAAATCAGTAGTGTAGCAACTGAGGTCTGCCATGGTGAGGTAGAAATGACTATGTATAGTCCTATTCTGGGTACCTGTGGGCTTCTGGCCTATAGAAGCTTGCTCCGATTACCAGACTCATCACCGTCGGACTCACAGAATGGTGTCTGTGCTGGGAGAACCCCAACTCCACCATCCCGGTTATGGAGAGTTTAATGCAGTGATTCATACTTTTCCTGCTTTTACAGAGACCCTCAGGGTCAATTCCTTTTGCACTCTTGTTTTGTAATAAAATTGCATGGCTTACCTGATCACTGCTACGCTTATGATCTTCACCTTTTTTATTTTATTTGCCTTGTTTTGTTCATTCAAGCATTGTTTTGTATAATGCTAGAATTTAAGATCACGTTAACTTATTAACACTACGCCCCCTGAAGCGTACCTCGTTGGGATTTCTGCACACAGCACATCTAATGACAGTATCCTCTTCCACCAAGCCTTCGACCCTGGACTTGTAAATGCTCAGACAGGACAGGCTACAGAACTCCTTCAAGGTGTTTGCCGAGTCAACTGGAACTGTGATCAAGTCTTTTGGATTCCCGATCACCCTTAAGATAAATGAGGATAAAGGTAAAAGAATAAAGAAGATAAATAAAGATATTTTAAAAAGTCAGTTGCATAAGTCTTCTTTTAATTCCCTTTAGTTAACCTTGATAAGTTAGAGAAAGACTGTGTAAGCAGGGAGAGATGAATATTTAAATCGGTTATCTGCATAGTATGATTCACACACGTATATAAATATGTGACTCACTTGAGACAGAGGTGGCAGGTTTTCTTTGGGGCAATATTGGGGGCTGGAGGCAAGGTGAATCCAGTCAGACATACAGTGGAGCAGAACAGCTGATTGGAACCCTTCTTCTGAAATGCAGTTTGACCTTTCTGAAGGACCTTAGAGCAGCCTGAGCAGCAGATTCGCACAGGAGCAGGGGGGGGCTGCTGCTGGGGTGGGGGCTGAGCCTGCGGAAGGGGTGGAGGTTGTGTCTGGAGCTGAGGAGGGGTCTGCGGCTGAAGCTGGTGTGGGAGCTGCGGCTGGAGCTGGTGTGGGAGCTGGTGTGCGAGTTGCGGTTGCAACTGGTGTGAAAGTTGAGGCTGAAGCTGGTGTGGGAGCTGCGGTTGAAGCTGGTGCGGGAGCTGCGGTTGAAGCTGTGTTTGAAGCTGTGCTTGAAGCTGCGCCTGGAGTTGAAGTTGAGGTTGGAGATGAGTTTGAAGCTGTGTCTGAAGATGAGTTTGCAGATGGGGCTGAAGCTGGGCCAAGGTCTTGGGTTGAAGCTGAAGGTGTGCTTGAAAATGAGGCTGCATTTGAGCCTGCAGGACTATAGGAGGTGGTCTGATTGCTGAGACTGACTGAGTCATAGCAGAGAACGGGGACGGTTGTGGGGCCGCGACAGGAGCTGTAGAAGGAAAGGCAGAGATGGAAATTTAGTGGACCGATTGACGCAGTCGGTCACAATTAAAAATATTAAAGAGTTTTGGTTTATCTATAGTCCATTTGAAAATTCAGTCAGTATAAACAAGAATCCTCCAGTGATTACCCGAGGAAGGCTTGTGTTGGTGGGTTCAAAACTATAGAAGTATATTTTCAGTTAAATCATCATCATCATCATCATCATCATCATCATCAATTTGCAGCTCTACTCACTCACCAGAAATAGCATCACTGTTTCCTCGGACAGAAAACACAGAGCTGATCCTCAATTCATCCAGAGGAACCAACGACTGAAATACAGTAAGAGCACCCAAGACAATGATTTACAGAAATGCACAGTTAAAAAGCATACAAATTTCAATGACGTTTTTGTTTATAATATAATTCTAAAAGCATCCGAACTGACTGCAAACCTGCTCAAACTTCTGAGCAAGACTCTTACACTAAAACATTAACAAACAGACTTACTACCGTACAATTACGTTTACAGCAGGAAATTACTACATGACACAGAGTGGAGAAAATTATTATAATTTTTTAAACCTTACCTCATGATCTCCATTCTCAAGCTCCTCTTTAACACGACTGATGTCCGAGTTCGCAGAACCGAGGAGCGCTTTATCATAGTCCTCATCTATGGGCTCATCCTTTATTTTCTTTAAAGGAGAATATACGATTTCGTCTTGGCTTCCTTCACCTGGTTCCTGTGATGACGCCTGTTCGAGGTAGAACGCACGCACACACGACGCTTCAGAAAATGTATACGCGTGTTTCACGTACATACACACTCTTCACGCTAATGTCTTTGGAAATGAAAAACGAACATAAAAACGATGAGGGTGGAACCTACATAACATACATAACATAGTGGAACCTACACTGTCAATACCCACCATGCATACAACCTTGTGACTAAACTGTGATTTAACTTTTTTCTTCCCTTTTTTTTTTTTTTTTTAAAAAACACTGAAAAACCAGAAGATATAACTGGTATAAACCAGTAAATGCAGCCAGCCCAACAGGCATGTTATATACAGAGCAACTTACACTGCCTTCATTGTGGGAGGTTCCAGTCTCCGTCTGAGAACACCGCACACTTTCATCTGCAATAAACCAGAGAAAACAATCAATATAGAGGTCGACTGATAGCGGATTTTACCCATACAGATAACCAAGTTGGGCGATACCTGACGATAACTGATTAGATCAACACTTAGATTTTGCTTTAGCAAAAAAATAAACTGTACTGACTGTACCGTGATAAATGTACTGCACTTTTAAAAAAAATAAATATATAGACTCCAAATAAAGAAAAATAGAGACATCCAAAATGAATAAAAAAAACACTTCAAATAACACAACAAAATTTGACAGTGATAAAACAAATCACTGATATGACACAAAAGTTTTGATTAATAGTGAAACATTCTGGCTTCGTAAAAAAACATCAAGTTCAGATCAAGTAGAGGAAAAAAAATATGGAACTTTGAGAAATTATGGAATTAAAAAAAAAGAAAAAAAAAAAAAAACCACACACACACCACGATTAGTACTTTTTTGCTCCTCCTCTGGTTTTCATGACAGCCTGAATTCTTTGAGGCGTGGACTTCTCTAAAGAAATACAATACTCTCCATCGAGCTGGGACCAACTCTCTCTCGGATAGCGGTTGACAGATCAGCTTTACAGGATGGAGCCTCCTCATAGACCAATTCTTATTTTCCATAAAAACCATAAATTTTCAAAGGAACTGAGATCTGGATTGTTTTCTGCTTTCCTGAAGAAAAGCTTGAACACTTTTTGCTCTGTGGTTTGCATCATCATCCTGAAAAACCTCACCACCACCAAACCTATTTTCTATTGATGGGGTGAGAAAAGTGTCCAAAATGTCGGCGTACTCCTGGGCATTGACTGTTGAGGTCTCCCCTGGTCCTTTACCCGACATGCAACCCCATATCATAAACCAGTTGGGAAATGTGATCGTTTTCTTCAGGCAGTCGTCTTTATATTTTTGTTAGAACGGCACCAGACAAAAGTTCCAGCATCATCTCCTTAGATTCGTGATAAATTACTGAATATCACATTCGTCCAATCACCAACCTTCCATCACTGCTTCTCTTTAGCCCACTGTAACCCTGTTTTCGTCTGTTTAGGTGTTAGTGCTGGTTTTCGTTTGCCCTTTCTATACGCAAATCCCATTTCACTCAGCCGATATCTTACTTCCGTCACAAACAATGACTCCTGTTTCCTGTTTCATTGCTTTTGTTGTGCATTTCCTATTTTCAAGGCATTTTTTTTCCTATCCTGATGCTTTAACGTCTTCTTTGGTCTATCCGTATGTTTTCCTTTTATAATATTCATTTTGTTTATACGTGCACCACATTTTAGACACAGCTGACTGTTTTTTTTTTTTTTTTTTTTATAAACCTTTCCATTGTTTCAATTGACAACTCTTGTGGGGGCCATGTTTCCGTTCAAAAAGTCCAGAGGTTAAGGTCTATTAGTCTGCAGACTAATTTGCATTTTTAGATTTGAGCTGGTATTTGTTTTCAAAATACAAGTTACAAGGTGATTTCATAATTTGTCCCCCTCAACCCTGAGTGATTCCATAGTTTTTTCCCCTCTGCTTGATTTGTAAAAATATATGCGATTAATTAAAATAATTTCACGTCATTTGTTGCAGGTATGTTCTACGAAGCCAGAATGTGCTATTAAACAAAACTTGTGTCATATCTGTGATTTGTTTATTTGCTACGAAGTGAAGAACCCAGGTGATTTTGCCAGGGGTTGTAAATGATGAGCTGTTAGTGGAACCATCACAAAATTTAACATCTGCCTTTTTTCAATTTTTTGAATAGAGCTTTTAGCTGGGGGGAAAAAAAACCTATTAAGTAATGTATATGATACTTTGTGCTTGTTACTTAATATTTACTATTAGGTTATTAAATTACTGCAATTTATTCCAATTACTGGCTGAACATAAAATAAACATCAGTTTATCTGCACCATCTACACCTGCATTTGAAACAGCAACTTGCCTGCTTGGTTAGCTCCAGGTGAGACACTCTTCCTGTTTTCATTCTCGTCTCGATCATCAGTCTGCTTGTCTTTCTGAGTGAAGCAGCTCTCCAGGCCACCCTCATCCTCATCTGCTCCAAAAACAGGAAGCCCGTCCAGCTCATCTTCCTCCGTGCCTTGCTTGGACGACTCGGACCTCGGATTCTCAGCACCTAAAAACGATCGACAAGTTTCTTTGATCAGTGACAGACGAAGTGAACTGGCATGGCCGTAATGGGTCATGTGGTGCGACTGGGATTTGGCTTACAAAAACAGGTTTCCTCATATTTTAACAAGGTATCACTACAATAAGATCTGGAATAAATCGAGCTTGCATGTCTTTTGATTTTGTGCAAATCATAATCTCACAATGTCACTCTTTCGCTCTTTGTCTAGCTCCAAACACATTTTTTAATACAAAACCCCCATAAAACTTATGAAATTGTATTACTAAATAACATTTTACTTTCAAAAAATCAATATGTATAACATTACGCTATATACATTATATTTTAACATCAAAAAAATTTCGAAATAATGAATGCGTCATGAACATAAACAATGCACTACTCCAGAAATTTTACATACTTATTAAACATGACAGCCAGTGTTTTGTCCTTAAAATGTTCAATATCCAACTTCCGTAGCCGAATATGCCGAAAGCAATCATCGTTTGGCGAACACAAAAACCATTACATAACATGTCTATTAAAATGATTAAATATACGATTTAATGCAACACTGCACCTGCAAGAAGGGAGCAAAAATATAGTAATAAAATGCTTAATTCACAGGTCTGAGGTCTAATACAGTTGTACGCGGATGTGGGGAACTACTTATTCTTCGATGCCATCCTCTTAGGTGTACACACGGACACAAACCTGCACACACTTGCAATCTCAGTGTAATAAGAGCAGTCTCTGTAATGGGCAGTCTCATTATTAGGGCCATTTTGGCTGGTCTCTTAAGCAGTCTTTAATTTTGTAAACAGGAAGTAATACTGCGCAGCGGCCACTGAGACCAAGCGAAGCTTGAAAGTTTGTGAAAAATTTAGAATTGTCTTTATTTCTGCATAAATATGACCTAAAACATCAGCGGATTCTCACACATGTCCTCAAAGTAGATAAAGAGAACGCAATTAAACAAGAGACAAGAATAATATTATACTTGGTCATTTATTTATTGAGGAAAATGATCCAGTATTACGTATCAGTGAGCGGCAGAAGCACGTGAAGCTCTAGGATTAACAGTTAATTTGAAGGTGAAATTAGAGTCAGGTGTTTTCAGTCAGTGAGATGACATCAGGTGTGATCACAAACTTTCAAGCGCCACTGTATATGATGCTCCCAACAAAAAATGAAGCAGTATCTTGGTACAACTAGTATGCAACCTACAACGGAGTTAACATTCCTCTATCTTTCTTGCACCTGCAGTCACCGTAATAATTTCACTTACTGAGGCGATCTAGTATTTTTCTGTAGTTCACCTGGTAACCACGAAAACCCAGATCTTAAATCAACGTGCCTTCCAAACTTCTAGACAGGAAATCTACAACACTGATGCTCTACATAAAGGCGTAGCGTGTAGTGTTTTACCTGAAGACGGCTCCGTCTCCTTCTGCCTTTCTTCCTCCACAGAGATTACAGTCTGGAATTAAGGAAACAGTGAAAAATATATGCATATGCATTACTGTTATGCTAGAGAGAGAAAACTGAAGTAAAGGTCACATGAAAAGATAAAGGCTGGATTCTGGTTAAAATACAGAGTGGCAGATTAAGTACAAAATAAGCAAAATAAACTGAAAGGACAATTTTCCATCTCAAGATTCTGCATGCAGATCAACATTCACAGTTGTTGGATATAAAAAGTCTAAACACCTATTAAAACTGTAGGTTCTCGTGATGAAACCAAGATAAATCAGGCCAGATCTGTTTTCCACTTTTAACGTGAAACAGCGATCAACAAAACTCAAGTAAACATTTTAAGGTGTTTTTATATCATTACAATAACCTGGTCGCATAAGTGTCCACACCCCTTAACTAATACTTTGTAACAGCACTCAGGTTTTTCTGGGCAGGAGTCTAGCCACGTGACTTGGATTTGTGCTTTGGGTCGTTATTTGGGAAATCTTTCCTCATCTTCAGCTGTTTAAATTGGTTTTTGGAGCCATCTTGACTCAGTCTCAGCTGAAGAGATGCAGCCTCAAAGCATCACGCTGCCACCACCATGCTTCACCATGGGTATTGTATTGTGTTCTTTGGGTGTTCAGCCATCTTGTTTTTGCAATAAACATACCTTTTAGAATTATGAGATTCATAATACCCAAGAATTATGAGAAAGGGCTTCTGTCTAGCCACACTACCCCACAGCCCAGACATGTGAAGAATGCAAGAGACTGATGTCATATGCAGGGAGTGACCAGTACTTGCCAGATATTCCTGAAGCTCCTTTAATGTTGCAGCCCTCGAGATAAGTTTTCGTGTTGTCCTTTCGGCAAATTTGGAGGGACGTCCTGTCCTGGGTAACGTCACTGTGGTGCCCCATTTTCTCCACTTGTTGATTATGGCCCTCACGGTGCTCAATGGAACAGCTAATGTTTTGGAAATTCTTTTGTAACCCTCTCCTGATTGGTACCTTTCGACAATGAGATCCCGTACATGCTTTGTAAGCTCTTTGCGGACCATGGCTTCAGCAGTCCTTTGGAACCATGAAGAAGTCAAGGAAATCCTAAAGAAACAGCTGGTCTTTATTTGGGGTTAATCAGAATCACTTCACGGATGACTTGTGTGTGATAATAATAATTTGAAAGTGATCTGTTAATTCTGAGCACAGTCACATGCCCCAGTAAAAAGGGGTGCGCATACTTATGCAACCAGGCGATCGATTTTTTTTTTTCTTCCTTTCTAAAACATTTCTATTGGTTTTCAGTTGAATTTTGTCATCAGCTGCTATTTCAAATTAAAGGAAAAATAAAGAGATCTGACGTGATTGGTTCGTTTTGGTTCTCATTTTTTTACATCACAAAAACTTGCAATTGGAACAGGGGTGTGTAGACTTTTTATATCCACTGTAGCTGTGCTGAAAATTAAAACAGTGAGATGATGGGACAAGAGGAATTCACTATCATACACCATAAGGCACAATTTAGTTGTGAAACTGCAGTTGTTTTTTTAAAATATATAAACACAACAACATTTATTATAATACACATCATAAAATGACATTTATTCTACAATATCCTCTTTTTATACACAATCATCTTACTGAACTGTTGCCAATTAACCCAATTACTTGCTAAATGTTCCTCCAGCTGTTTCTTTTTACCAACACTTACTTTTCCAGACTTTTGTTGCCCCGGTCCCAACTTTTTTGGGACGTGTTGCGGCCATCAAATTCAGAATAACCTTATTTCTTTCCTCAGTTTTAAACATTTGATATGTTTTCTATGTTCTATTGTGAATAACATACAGGTTTATGAGATTTGCAAATCATTACATTCTGTTTTTATTTACATTTGACACAGCGTCCCAACTTTTTTTTTGGGAGTTGGGGTTGTAATTCCAGACCCAATTTTAGTTTAGCAAGAGAGAGAGTTCCAGACCCTATTAAACCCGTATCCAAGCTAAACAAACCAACAAAATGCTAACAACCGCAGTTAACTAACTCCGAATCATGAACAGCTTTTTTCCCCCAGAACAAGTTAATGTCTTAACAGGATGTTGTTATGTCTGGCCACGCCCCCCAAGGTCTATCATCAATCTGCGATAGTTAAAATGATGACACATTCCACACAATATCACAAGCACTGTGTTTGAGATCGTTCAATTTTTCTGAAAAATTATTTTTCACAAGTTTAGCTACACCAGCAGTGGCACACTATGACGTCAGAGCGACACACACACACACACACACACACACACTTACTTCTCACAGGAATAACAGAAATACAGCACCAGCTAAAACACTAGCACCAGAATCGCTCGACACAGCAGAAATAAAACAACATAAACGTATTGAATGTGTTTCAGGGTGGACTTTTCCTTCAACACCACAAAACCACTCGGTTCTCCAGAATCATCCATATTCCAAATGGCACCAAGCAGGAAAGATTTTAAATATTTTAATACGTATATTTCATTGAACTCTCGTTCAGAAAGGTTTATACATGGTATATATACACTTCATATACTAATATACACACACACACAACTTACTATTTTCCAAACGAATAAACCTGCCTTGTTATATCTGTATTGGTTTCACTAGTGTATGGTAAACTAGCCTATTACTGTAACTGAGCATAATTTTGCTATAACATACATTGACATGATCTGTCGAGTCATTAATAACGGATGAACTGAATACAAGCGAACACTCT
This sequence comes from Ictalurus punctatus, assembly GCF_001660625.3. Taxonomy (NCBI): domain Eukaryota; kingdom Metazoa; phylum Chordata; class Actinopteri; order Siluriformes; family Ictaluridae; genus Ictalurus; species Ictalurus punctatus. Next base: position 615,772 of record NC_030424.2, read on the forward strand.
GGCTCTGAAAACGAGTGTAACATGCAAAATGAATAAAAATAAACTGGTGTTGGAGAGCCGAGGTTTGTTTTGTTTGTTTGGTGCGCGAGCGTGTTTCTTACCTCTGCATTGTTTTCCGCCATGTTAAAGCTGAAAGTAAACACTCCCTTAAACTGAGAACAGCGGAAAGGCCGTGATTATCCAAACAGACGTCACCATTTACATCTAATACACCTAATTAGACTAGTTATTTACCCAATTTTTTTTTTTTATAATTTCACGTAGTATCGGCTATGAGCTAGCATGCTAGCAGACAAAACTCAGGCGATAAAAACAAAGGGATATTTCCCGTTTAGCCAGCAACATAATATCTACTTGCATGCAAATGCTTTTGTGAACTGAATATAATTGCGTCCCCAAAATAAAAACTAATAATTACAATATATTTATATATGTATATGTGTGTAGATGTATATATATATATATATATATATATAGTTAGCGTAACCGAATCATACACAAAGCATGAATCCGCAGTGCCGCCCTTTTTCTATCGTATTCCAACACCGCGGCCCACCTTCCTGTGCGCTGATTGGTTACTTGTTCATGCACACAAACAACTCGCCAATCAGAATGGCGTAGAATTTGCGTATTGGCCAATCCAATAGTGGTAGACGGGAGTTCTCTGAAAATAACGCGCGGTTGAGGTTTTACAGCAGTTCTACGCTTGCAGTTTCGGGATGGGTTTTTGATATATGCGCCCTCTAACGCTTTGGAGGGTTAATGACAATTACCCTATTGTACCACGTTGTAAAATTTAGCATTTATTTATTCATCCATCCATAGATCCATTTTCTATAACGCATATCCTACATGGTCAGGGGATCCTGGAACCTATCGCAGGGGGTATGGGGCACAAGGACGAGGTCCAATCCATTGCAGGGCACAATCACATTCACACTCACACACCCATTCATACACTACAGACACTTTGGATATGCCAATCAGGTCCAAACCATGCATGTCTTTGGACTGGGGGAGGAAACCAGAGTACCAGGAGGAAACCCTCACAGCACGGGGAGAACATGCAAACTCCACACACACAGGGCAGAGGCAGAGCCACCACTAAGCCACCGTGCGCCCCTAATTATTAGTTATTATTATTATTTTGGAGATCACTTTTTTTTGCAAGCTAATTTTATGAAACTCTGTCCCAGATAGCAAAATTGCTGTGGCCCAGATGCAGCCCACACCTGACACTTCCAGCCCACATACCGTGTGGAATGATGGCACTTGGGTGTTCCGCTCCTGTTTGCCAGATCTGGGCCACAAGCAAGCCATAGCAATGCCGCATATGCCGCATTATTGCCAAAGGTGGCCCACATTTGTTTTGTGATACTTGGGCCATATTCACTATTTACCACATGGGCCACTTTAGGGTCACATCCAGATTTGCCAATGCTGTGAGCACCGCATCTTTGCCTAAAAAGGCCCGTTTGTTGATTTGGGATATTTGGGCCATATTTGCTATTTTACATGTGGGCCACTTCAGGCTCATTTCCATTTTGTCTGGGCCAAAAGAAGGCCAACAGAAGGCTAGCCCACATCTGGATGGTATCTGTGGTTAAACTATACAGATTTTTTTTTTTTTACACTGTCAATCTACTCAACCATTTTCACAGATGTTAAACTTTAAAACCAAAATCAATTTGTTATCCTGTGGCTCTCTCTGGTGGACAACAGCTACCAACTGGCCAATTTTGCATATATTTATACAAAGATGTAACAGTGAATTTCTTACGTGTATTAAGCTTGGGAATTATAGTACTGTATATAGTTTTAAGATAATTACCTAACACAGAAACAAGTGCGATAAATCTGTCAGCTACTTAAGCACCACAGACAGCATCAGGAACACAAGGAGTTTTCCTTTCACGGGTTTCTAAATGTATAGACAAAACAGCGTACATTTGAGATTTGGAAGGCTCTTATTTTGTAATTCAACATGAGACAGTTCTGAAATGGTGTAAGTGACACTATGAGAAGGTGTACTTTCATCCCGAGGTGAAATTGGTCTGTGGAATCAAGGAGTTTTCCTTTTATGGGTTTCTAAATGCATAGACAATACAACACATATATGAGTTTTGGAGGGCTCTTATTTTGTAATTTAACATCACAGTCCAGAATTTTTATGTATGTATGTATGTATGTATGTATGTATTTATTTTATTTAACAAAATCAATTTACAAACTCAAGTAGGGAACAATAATATGCATTTGAAACTATACACAAGTAACATGTGATTACATCTTCAACCGTATATCTATCATTTCGTGTATATATGCTTAAACCGGTGATGTGTATAAATGAAACAGCAGCAAATTCAGTACAGTGAAGGAGAAGGTGTAATATTATTCTGATCTGAAATGAAACTAGTCGGTGGTAGTTTCCTTTTAATATGAATCTGAATTCATAGACAAAACTGCATAGACAGGTAGAACAATAGATAGATAGGACAATAGATAGATAGATAGATAGATAGATAGAAAGATAGGACAATAGATAGATAGAAAGATAGATAGATAGGACAATAGATAGATAGATAGATAGATAGATAGATAGATAGATAGAAATATGTTGAAATATCCTTCTATGGACACGACTTACCATCCTGGCACAAAGAATCACAGCTGGACTCTATTCCCTTTTCATAAATAACCTGTAACCACATGAGAATTTCAGATAAATATTTACATTTCATTTTTGATTATTCTTTTTGATTATTTGAAAATCGTGTTCACATAGTGATGGGGTTTATAATTGCAGACAATGCACCACCACCACCACCAACAACAACAACAACAACAATAATAATAATACAAATAATAATTTACATATTTATTTTGTAACGTTTATTTTTAACACCTTTATTTTTAAAATTATCCAACGTGAAGAATAAATTAAACCGGAAGTGAACTATAGAAGAGAGGAAGTTCCTCTCGTTAATGTGGCTCGCTTCACACCGCTAGCAGAGCAATTCCTACGTAGCCACGTATTACAGCTTTATCTGGAGTGTTATAAATCTTTTATGATATTGTTTGGTGGAAAATAAAATGTTCCGTCGGAAGCTCACGGCTTTAGATTATCATAATCCTTCGGGTTTTGACTGCACAGGTAAGAATTTGAACAAAATAACAATGAGAATTAATAACCAGTACACTCGACGGGCTGCTCTACGAGTCCGTGCTCCATTGAACGGGTTTCTAAGACGGGTTAAAATGTCGAAAGTGCGAATCTGAATCCATTATCTCGATTAGTAGACATTAATAAAGTAGACAATTTATTAGCGGGTTAACATACAGCAAGCCTTAATTAATTGGATTCAACCTTATTAAAATATCTATTATTATTATTATTATTATTATTATGTGTTTATTGTATATTTATACCACAGCGTTGCTGAATTCTCGAAGGTGTTGTTTAGTTTTATATAACAGCAGCTCTGAAAGTAGTTCCGGCAGTAACATAAATCACAGGTTAATATCAATGCGCAGGCTGTAATATGATATTTTCTATATGGGTTTCCGGTGTGGTGCAGGTTTTCATTCCAACCGAGCAGAAGCCACACCTGAGTACTGGAAGCCAAGAGCGACTGATTAAACAAGTGGAATCAGGTGTGGCTCCTGATTGGTTGGAATGAAAACCTGCACCCACACCACACCGGCCCCCTGTGGATGAGATTGGACACCCCTGTTATGTCCCATACTATAACTCAATAAATAACTTTAAAAGCAGGTGACTATGAGTAAAATATGAATGACAAAAAACACCACCCTGAGTGAGATGACTCGTATGTTTGTTTGCACTTCGTTTTATTTCTACTCTCTGATAAGATAACGTCGTTAAGATTAGAAGGAATTTTTCCTGACAGGATTTCCATGTGGTTGTTGTTAATTCCCAGATGAAACCGAGTTCAGAAATTTCATCGTCTGGCTGGAGGATCAGAAAATCAGACATTATAAAATCGAGGATCGTGGAAACCTCAGGAACATCTCGAGCTCTGAGTGGCCAAAGTCCTTTGAAAAGGTACATTTTTAAAAAAAATTATTTTTAAAAAAAGAGATTACTTACAACAACAACAAAAAAACATGAGATCAGAGGAGAATGGCCAGACTGGTACGGGCTGACGGAAACACTGCAGTTACTCACATAAGCACTCTTTACAATCGCGGTGAGCAGAAAAGCATCTCAGAACACACAAGTCAAACCTTCAGGTGGATGAGCTACAACGGCAGATCATCACATCAGATCATCACATCAGATCATCACATCAGATCATCACAACAGATCATCACAACAGATCATCACAACAGATCATCACAACAGGCTGAGGCTACAATGGGAAACGGGTCGAGCAAAACTGGACGGTTGTAGATTTGGAAAAAATCTGGAATACTCCAGAAACACTCCAATGATTTTAACCTTTTAGTGTTTATACTGTTACATGATCTATTTATTATTGAAATGAAAGTTTAATTGCAAAAAAAAAAAAAAACCCACACACATGTAGCTAGTTAAAGTCCTTAATCATAGGTCTAGCTGTTTAAACCTTTTTATCGGTACATTTTAGACTGAATTGAACGCTTGGCTATTTTGGGTAATATCTAGAACCGGGTTACGTACGCTTTTATGTGTTGTGAGAGTTCTTCCCTTGTTTGTCCTGAGCACTTAAACTACCCACTGTTCTTCAGAAAAATCCTCCAGGTCCTGCACATTCTTGACTTTTCCATGATCTTCTGCATATTTGACTCATTTATGACGTTGAGATCCATCTTTTCACACTGAGGGACTCGTACACAGCTATTACAAAAGGTGCAAACATTCACTGATGCTCAACATGATGCATTAAGGGCGGGGGGCGGGGGGGGGGGGGGGTGTAAAGTTTTGAACAGGATGATTGACGTAAATTGTTATTTGATTTAAAGGTCTTTTTTTTTTTTACATTCATTCGTTTAGCGGACACGTTTATCCAAAGCGACTTATAAATGAGGAAATACAAGCAAAGCGATAGATCAAGCGGAGAACAATACAAGCAGTGTATGGTCATACAAGATCCATTAATTGAGTTCCAGAAGAAGCAAAGTGCGCAGAGTGGAGGTGTAAGTGCCAGAGTAAATGTTTTTTTTTTTCCTTATGGGTTGGTTAGGTGTTGACGGAAGAGGTGGGTCTTTAGCTGTGTTTTGAAGACGGTGAGAGATTCTGCGGTCCGGATTGAGGTTGGAAGTTCATTCCACCACTGAGGAACAGTTAGTTTGAAAGTTCTTTCAGTTTAAAACCGCCCTTCAGAAGCTACATAAGATGTTCTTATGTGTCAACTGATGTCGCCATTCAATCATGTTCATGTTCTAGTTGAATGATCTAGAATGGTCTGTTTGTGTAACTTTGGTCCGACTTTACGGTGATTTTCAGATCACGCATTTGTCGTAAATGTTTTCTTCTTCTTCTTCTGTTCTTTAGTATCTACGAGACGTGAGCTGCCCGTTCAGCGTTCAGGAAAGGTGCGAGGCCATCGACTGGCTGCTGGGTCTCGCAGTTCGGTTTGAATATGGCGACAATGGTACGTTTTTTATTTTATTTTATTCCATTAAGAAAGTATCTACAATATCACTAGTCCTGTATATTTTAGCAGTAAATGTACAGACCACTAGATGGCAGTGTTGCCTTAGATTTTCTGTTCATGACGGATCATCTGCACCGAAGCAGTAAACTTCTTTCCACATTGGTCCTCCACTCCTGTAGAAGAGTGCAAGTTTGAAAGGTTTGATGTATGAAAATAAGTGGAAACCGGCTTTAAATATTTAATCGCTCCTTCATTTTTGTTTACATTTTTTTGAAAAGGAACTCTGACACTTCATTCCGTTCACGGTTCTTTTAAACGAAACGTGCTTGTTGTATAGAGTTTAAATCGCCGGGTTTAAAGTTGGATTTGGGGTTTTTCGTTTCACCACATGGCACTGATTGAGGAGGGAAGTTCGTTTGTACGAAGACACTGCAGTAACTGGAGACCTGCTGGGCTTTGAGTGTGGGTGTGGGGGGGGGGGGTTCCTCACATTAATGCTAACATGAAGTTTGTGTCCTTTGACAGTGGAGAAATACAGAAACTGCACACCTGCAGTGGAGGTGAAGAACGCAACACAAAAACCAGCCGACCCTCTCATTAACCTGGACAGTGAGTGTTCCTCCTCTTACCTCCTCTCTAATCATGGTCTTAAATCTCTCTCTCTCTCTCTCTCTCTCTCTCTCTCTCTCTCTCTCTCTCTCTCTCAGCAACTGCTGAATCATAGGGATTGACAGGTAGAAATTTCTGATACTCCTGTAAGGCACTAGGGGGCACTAATGTGTGTGTGTGTGTGTGTGTGTGTGTGTAAGGTGCGGTCTCATGTGGTTGCGTTCTTATTCTTTTAAAGCTCTAGAAGTCTAGTATTTGTGATTTATTCTTACTATTAATGATAGTTTTATTAAACCGGTATCCGTGACAGATTTGCTGTTGCCGAGGTTTTACTATCACGTCGAAACGATTTAAAATGACCGTGTTCGTTCCCCCAACAGTCAACAATCCCGATTTTAAGGCCGGAGTGATGGCCCTGGCAAACCTTCTCAAGATTCAGAGACACGATGACTACCTGGTGATGCTGAAGGTGAGGAATGAAAAATTCCCAAACCGATCGGAATTCCGAAACTGCTTTTAATTGAATCCCTTTTTCTTCGTCGAACAGGCTGTTAGGATCCTTGTCCAAGAACGCTTGACTCCTGAAGCCATTTCAAAAGCCAGCAAGTCAAAAGAGGTGCGTGAATAAAACCCGAGACAGGAGTATTAAGACGTCAGCGGTTTTTGTTAATCATACATGCTGTTACAGCTAAGCATTCGTGAAATCTTTCACTAGATCAGATCCCGATATCGGATATCGGCGCGCCGGTGTACAGTCACATGAACGGTTACTATTAATGGTGCATTGATGTATAACCTGATGGAAATGTTTTGTTTTTGATATTATATGCTTCTTTGTTGCTTGTTTAGGGGTTGCCAGTTGCGTTGGACAAGCACATCCTAGGGTTTGACACCGGAGGTACGTAGTAGAACATAGTTTGGTCATTGTGTTACGATTCACATCTGGACACGCTTAACGTCTCGGGAACGGTCCGAGTGCTTAAGCCGACTCTAGCGGGTTCGACTTGCTGCTATGTATTTGTAGTTTGCTCTGTATAGTGTTACTCTAAAAGCGGAATTAAAGGTACAAGAGTAGTCCTTAAGATCCAATTATGTACCTTAAGTCATTTTTAAATGGGTAAACATGGACATTTACCTTGTATTAGATACACATGAACGGTACGAAGGATTCTTGAGTGCCACAGTTTAGTATCTGAGCAATTAGCAAACGAACCAGAATTCCGGTCCCGACGTGTACAGACCCGTATTAAACCTGATCGTTAACGCCGACCGTTTTCTTTCCGCCCCTAGACGCCACTCTGAACGAAGCGGCTCGTATCCTCCGGCTCCTGCACATCGAGGAGCTGCGCGAGCTCCAGACACGAATCAACGAGGCCATCGTGGCTGTGCAGGCCATCATCGCCAACCCAAAGACCGACCACCGTCTCGGCAAAGTGGGCAGATGATCACACACCCCGTGGTGGACGGCGTGGAACACGACGGGACGATTGGTGTTTAAGCGTGCCGTGGTTTTGTGGATAAATTACATTTTTTTTTTTTTTTTTTTTTTTGGGTGAAGATTTTTGTGTTGCGCTTTAGACCTGAAAGCTCAAATGTTTTTGGACATGTGGAGAAAATTTGAGTTGCACCATCACATTAACAGTTTGTTCACTTTTTCAGAGCACCGTCAGTTCCCTGTAACAGGTCTTGGAATGGAAGGCGTGGCTTTTGGACAGCAAGGTTTTTGTGTGTGTGTGTGTGTGTGTGTGTGTGTGTGTGTGTGACTTTTTCTTTCAATGGAAAACGAGATAAAACTGCAAAGGCATGTGTGCATACATATAAATTACATGAATGAAAAGATTGGTTGTTTCCTGATTTATTTATTTAACTCACAGAGACCAGTAAACTTTAATGCATCATAAATATGTGGTTTTGCTTTGGCAGTAACTCGAGCTCGAGCTAATTCCTGAATCCAGCTGTGCCGAATAGTCCGGTGCATTTCATTAAAGCGGCAGTTTAGCCAAAAGCGAAATGGAGCCCGTTTCCTCCTCACTACATACGCAGTCTGTTGGACGAGACGTGCTCGGTGTCTGATGTCTGGACGTACGAGGCTAACGTAGCTAACACGTAAGGGAATTGTATAGCTACGAGTTTGGTATAGTGCGAGCTGTAGGTCCAACTCATCACACTGGTGTTAGAAGATTCTCAGTCTCGTCGATCACACGCTATACAAAGGAATTTTTTTGTAGATTGTTTGTTTTTATCCCATGAGAGCTTGTGTAGATTTACATATAACGAGGCTTAGCAATGTAAACCTTGACCCGACCGGACGGACGATGTAATCGGCTACTCGCTGCAGTTTTGTAGACGGATTAGATGAATCGAAGGAGAAATTTTGTTCAACTCGGTCATCTCATATTAACGACAGAATAAAGAGAGCAATCCGTAAATTTACAAAACAAATAAGACTAGCCGTTCAATTAGGACAAAAGAAATGGCACCCTATAAAAGCAGGACGTCGGTAAGTGTGTCTGTGGTAGCTGATGAGATGAGATGATGCGGCCGAGCTCATCACTGGAAGATTTAGCGCACGCTGCACATGGCGCTCTTTCGCCGTTTAGTTCGCTGTGAGCTTCACCTTTTACGGTGTTTTGTGGGTGTGGTTAAATACAAATCGGCTGTGAATGAATGCATGTTGGAATTTACAGATAATTAGCACACTTAGACGCACACACACGCCTACGCTAAAAATGTAAGACAACAGGAACTACCCGGTTTCTCGGACGTTCCGCAACATTTAAACGCAACTATAAAATCGATAAATAATTTCTTTAAAAAGGACGACGTGTCAGTCTTTAATAAACGAAGGGGAAAAAATGATCGGCTGTGGTAGAAGAGGAATAAACCACATCAACTTTCAGGGTGATTACAGTGTTTTATTCCTTAACGTCATGTATAGCAATAACATCATTATTAAAAACACACAAAGTCTAATTGTGAGTCGTGTTTTATTGTCATAAATATCGCATCTTACAAAAGATTTATTTTATTTTTTTTAAAAAAGGTTACAAACACGAGCTGTAGTGAAAGAAAAACATCGACTGTGTTCAATGTGGCTCCATACGTCGGGTTCTTAGTAGCGCGTCTCGGGCTCCAATACGGTGCACGTGTATAAACGTATAAACAAACATTTTGCACAAAAATGACTACAATGTGGGCCTCTTTGGCTTTCTTTTATTTATTAAAAAAAAAAAACATACAAAAATACAGTAGAAAGAAATGAGGTATAAAACAAATGTACAAAACTAAACAGGGAGAAGAGTCACCTTTTTTCTTTGGGTGGGGTGGGGTGGATGGGTGTGGGGGTGATGTGTGGGGTGGGGGTGATGTGTGGGGTGGGGGTGGGGTGGGGGTGATGTGTGGGGTGGGGTGGGGGTGATGTGTGGGGTGGGTGTGGGGGAGGTTTATAAAGACGCAGTGGCTTTGGCGACGGCTGACAGAAGCGCTCTTTCCCAATGTGTGAACGCTGCACCAAAAAAAAAAAACATCCCCGAAAAATTAGCACCATGTAACAGTGGCTCTGTTATTACACGTCCTCCCTGAAACACACAAAACAGCCGGGTTAGGTCATCGGACCACGACATCCAACTCGGAGCCGGCGTTTGGGTTCTGCACGAAACACCCGCGCGCATCATCTGGGAAATGCTTTGAAGCCTTTGTGTCCCATTGTTTTCGACACTTCATCCCAAGTACAGTCATTTGTCTCCAGGCACCCTTTACCGTGTGTGCTTGTGGTCTGTTATTTTCATTCACTCGCCTTTATTAGCATGTCTCACACACACACACACACACACACACACACACACAGGATCAACTGAGTGTCTTGCAATTAGGCTTTGAAATACACAGTATAACAGTCTGGATTTGTTTGTTTTGGCACATTTTCAAAGAAGATGGTGATTTTTAAAATTTCTAACATCTGCCTTTCGTGTGTTGAAGACTGTACAGGTTCCTGTTTAAAGACGTGCAACTCGGAGTTATACGTCGTGTACAGCGAACGGATTCATACCGGTTTTGGCACAAACCCACATTTTACAGTGGTTGGAGGTCAGTTCCTATCTACACACCAGCAGCAGCAGCAGCACGACGTGTTATGAGAAGACTGTTCGCTCCTCTATGTCTTATCTTCTGTACGGTTAAATAAAGCAAAAATATATCCTGTGCCTCATAGAAAAGCAGTCGTGCTGGGTGAAAAATGTGAAATGCAATACACACACACACACACACACACACACACAATTTAACTAAAACTATACACTCTAGTTGTGTTATTGTAACGTTTGAACACAGACAGGTCGACAGGGCTCGACCGCTAAGAGAGGAGGAAAATTCATAAACACATAAACTGTACCCTATAAACAGCTGGAGGAGGCGACAGTGATGCCGTACAGATGTGAACGCTGATCAGGCAGATACTCGTCTGTAAAATGGCTCGAGTCTCGGCTTAAACCGATGACTCCATCCCTGAAACAGTGTGTGAGAGAAAGAACATCCGTGAGTGTTTGTGCCGTTTCTATGAAAAGATGGATCTCAAAATCATACAGCTACTGTTAGAAAGCAACAGTATACAAAGACTTCTATTCCAGGCTGGTTTGTTACTCTTACCTCCTCCAGTCTGTGTAGTAGAAGTGATTGGCGTAAAACACCATGCTGAACGGGTAGTTCAGGTTGTTGTGAATCACGCGTCGGTCCGTCCCATCCGGCGCGATACACTCCAAACGCTTTGTCCCTTTTTTTTTTAACACAAAACCAGAGGGGTTGATTAAAATTGAGCGAGGGACTTCTCTCTCTCTCTCTCTCTTCTTTTCCCTCTCTCTCATTCACATCATCACTCCATTATGAGAATCCCCAAATATGGGAAGAGCTTTCCAGACTGCACGTCCATCAGTAATGTTTATACTGATTACACTCTCTTGTTAATTCTTCTAGGATTTGTAAAAAAAAATAATTAATTAATTAAATAAATAAATAAATAATAATTTACCTGGAAACTCGTACTAGTTCTCTGTGTTAGTTACTGGATCATTTAGCGTAGTTACTGAATAACATGCTTCAAAACACTGTCAGAAAATCTGAATAAACAGCTCCGAGAGCAGTCATAAAATCAATAAAAGGCCAGGTTAGGTAGTGTTTCAGTGGTGTGATCTTATAAACCGTATTCTTACAGTACCTGCGTCAGCCCAGCAGATCCGACGTGTCGTGGGGTCAACCGTCAGAGCGTTCGGGAGCCCAATGCCGTCCCGCACTAGCACCCTCCTGTTCTGTCCTTCCACGGTGGAGCTCTCAATTTTCGGGGCTTCCCGGTTCCAGTCGGTCCAGTACAGAGTTCTGTAAGGGGTAAACAGATCTGTTCATCCCTCCATCCATTTTTCACACCGCTTATCCTACACAAGGTCTCAGTGGATGCGGCTCTGTTCTCATCCTCTGATCTTCTTCCTCACACATCGTCCCCTTCGCACCGGAACTGTATTCCCGTTCATTTCATCGAAGCATCGCTATGTCATTACTAAATATAGTGTTGTATTGTGTCTATGGAATTCTTTTTGAATTTAAAATGACATTGAAAGACGTCGTGACGCACGCTGACGGATGAAAAGGCAGCGGAAGTGTGCAGAAAGTGTATTGAGAAGGGTGTTATAAGTGCTCACCCTGAGAGAGAGTCCACTATGATGGCTCTCGGATTAACCAAATCCGTGTTGAACAGAACACGCCGGTCGCTTCCGTCCAGTTTGGCTGACTCGATTTTATCTGGCGTGCTGTCCACCCAGAACATCCTCCGACGTGCGACGTCCACGGCTAAACCCTCTGGGCTCATGAGGCCTTAAAAACAAGATCACTCACTCAGACACTATACTCATGAGCGTATTTATTTATTTATTTATTTATTACTAATACCGATCTATAAAAGTGTAGATTGAGAGCCCATGAGAGCCTGACGGCTATGAGAGAGTTCACTATCAACACTGCCCAGAACCTGGCCTGTAAGGATATTATTAGAGATGGCAACATTGATACCTGTCTTTAACTACTATGCTTTAAAATGGTTTTTACCTGAAGCTTAAAAAATACAGGAAAAAAAATACACAGCTAAAAGAAACCCACACACAACATTTACAGTTCCAAGATAATCTTTTCCACACCACGAAATCTGATCCACTGTTCTTACTGGTATCGGCCCGATACCGATCAAATGCTATCAGATCTGTGCTGTTTATAGATATTTCAGCGTGGACATTTTAGCCGTTAACTACAGTCCTTCGTTCAGTTTTCATACAGCTAACAGCACAGCATGTTAACACGCAGAATTCAAGCTCGGCGTTACCGGTGTTAATAAGGATCTCAGGTTCTGATCCAGGCTCCAGAGCGGCTCTGCTGATCATTCTTCCGGCGAGATCGGTCCAATAAACCTTCCGCTCTCTGCAGTCGTAGTCAATACCAACCACTATGGACCCCTATGAGCACACACATTCCGCTAGGAACTGAAATCGGATAGATATCATGGAACACTTCCTGTATGGAACAAAACTGAAGACATAGAATATCGCATTTTGTGTCATATGTAGGTGTGAGTGTAATGATACCAGGGGTGTGTGTGTGTGTGTGTGTGTGTGTGTGTGTGTGTGTGTGTGTGTGTGTGCTCGAAAAATGATGACATCCAAAAGTCATGTCAGTATTTACACAGGGAAAGTATGCCCAGAGTCTGAAGGATAAGCTGACCAAACACTCATCTGCTACACTTCTAACTCACTTTATGTGTTGTTCATCACTTTATCCATAAACAATTCAGTCCTCAAGACACGCGATGCAAAAAGGAGGACCATGTGGACTTTAAGATGATAATGTTAATGGATAGACAAAAAGTTCATTAATTAATAGCATTAATAATTCAAACTGGATGTACGAATCTCACATGCAGGGCGAGAAGCACCGAGGATCTGTCCTTGTCCATGCGCGTGCCGTTCAGCGGAAGTGCTCCAATCTGTTGGCCTTGCGCATAGAGCAACATAGTTCCTGATGGGGGAGGGGTCACATCTGGGCGGGGCAACGGACGCATGGTGGTCGGGGGCACAGTTGGTATACCTAAACGACACACGATGATTACATATGTTCTGATAAAGTAAACCATTCTGAAATCCACTGAAAATCCGGAAGCCGTCCTAAAATGCGGCGAAAATAACACGCACGACTGTCACGGGTTTATTCTGAGGAGCGGCACTTACAGGCAGGTTTGACCTTGTCCTGCGAGCGCGTCCCGGGAACTTCTCGGCCATCTTTGTCCACACACCAGCAGTAACTGCTCTCGCCGTAACACTGCACCGGGGTGAACTCGCCTGATGCGTCACACTGGGGAAGAAAATGCTCCGGGCCTGGACGACCTCCGTAGTGCTCCATGAGACTGGCCCGCCAGCGCTCGCACACCGTCTCCGGGCGCTGCGTAGGGACTGCCACTACTGCATGATGGGAGGAAGTCAATCCCAGTATAGTCCTCCATATAATAAACAGCATAGTGAACTGACCGATAAAGTGACGTGTTGTCATGATAATGTCATAAATTCAGTACCAAACTCCGAGAAGAAGAGTTGCAATGACGTCCCACGTGTGTAATACGCATGTATAAAGTCCTGGCGATTTTACCAAATGCAGATCGATACATAATAACAATATGAACAAGCTATTTTATCTTCATTGCACTGGTGTGTTTACCTGGAGCGTCACAGTCGACAGGTGGGGTACCAGGTGGGGTACGAGTGTCCACTCTCTCCTGCCCCCTACTGTCCACACACCAGCAGTGTCCTGTAGAGCCATGGCACTGCCGAGGCCTGTAGCGACCCTCCTCGTCACACTGAGGGACGAAGGATCCCGCAACAGGCAACCCATCTGCTGATCTCTGTGCTCCGTCTCTGCGCTGTTCACACGGAGTCTTGGGACGTCCTACATGAAGCGTGGCGTGCAAGAGAGAAGGCCAGAGAAATTATTCTGAAACCAATCATACATGCAACATACGTGCGGTCCGAGGTGGATGAGCACATGGATCCAAGCGATTCAAATTTATATAAATATAATGTTCCGGTAAATACATATACACATACACGGTGAACATGGAAAGCGCACACGTTCATGTTCACGCACGAGTCTACGTATCTCCTTCTTTATAACATCCGTTAAGTTGATTTTAAATAAAGTGCATTGGCTATGTAGCCGCAACAGTATAGGGCGTAAGTGCTGTCATCGTGCCTGGCTAGTATTTGTTGTAACGTTAGTGGCTGTTAGAAATGAACTCTGCGCTGAGTTTTATGTTTACGATGTTTTATCAGGTTACATCAGTGCATCCTTAATTAGCAAACTATACAGGCGAATCCCAGAAAGCAGCAAAAACCCGACAAGACTTGTGATTCATTTCTTGCCAAAGTTTCACTGAGTCAGTCTAACCAGATATGTTGAGGGAGAGATCTGTTCCTCTTTAAGCCAAATAAATGTCCTGCTTGCACACACACACACACACACACACACACAAAAAGCCTCATCGTCTGGGTGTTAAGCCGAGCCATGTTGAACATAACAGCAAACATTTCAGGAAGAGGTTCAAACCCTTGCACAAAACAAACACATATCCAGCCAGGTCCTTCAGCTCGGAGATGAAACTCAACTCGGATGGAAAAAGTGAGTTCTCACTAAGATCTTACATGAATACACAGACTCCATGTAGCCAAGTGAACAAAATATTAAACCACATGGTTCAGAATGTTAGTGTTTACACCGAACTGTTCTTCCACTGAGCTGATCCGTTTACCTGGAGCGTCACAGTTGGCATGTGGGGTACCAGGTGGGGTACGGGTACCCTCTCTCTCCTGCCCCCTACTGTCCACACACCAGCAGTGTCCTGTAGAGCCATGGCACTGTAACGACTCGTAACGACCCTCGTCGTCACACCGAGGGACGAAGGCTCCCGGCACAGGTAAACCATCCCCTCTGTCGTGTAAGCGGTCTCTGTGCTGCTCACACGGAGTCTTGGGACGTTCCACATGAACTTCCCAAGAGAAAGACAAACACACATTAGAAGAATGATTCTATTCATCACATCTCACTATTGTGACTAAAAAATCAAATTACTAGGTGCAATTATTGTGTGTGTGTGTGTGTGTGTGTGTGTGAGATAGTAAAGAAAATATAGAACCAAACATGTTTATAAGACTTATAACAGAAGATCTGTCCATTCTTCTACTGTCTTCTAACAAAAACAGATGTGCTGGAATAACATAGCTTTTGGTGAGTCACAGGACTTTGACTCTAGAAAAATAAGGAAACTCACTAAAGAGTTGAAGAGCCAACAGTTGAGTCACCGTGTCGCGGTGCCAAAACCTAACGCGAGCATCCGCTTCTGCAAGGACTTCTAAAACTGTGCAAGTTTTCAGAGTTTGACACCAGCTCCACTAGACAAGATGATACAGTGACTTGCATGTTTGTGCTACATACCCACAGACGCCCGACACATGCCCTAAAAATGCCCCTTTTGATGAAAACCTTGCCAAAGATGAACTTTTCAAACCCTAAAAATGAAGCGTGCTGCTCATGACCCCAAACGTCAGTGAATCATTAGTCCTGAAAAGAAACGCATGAGAAATAGGATGGGGGAATTCCTCACCACTGGAACGGAGTTGGGCGGTGGAGTGAGAGGTACTCCGCATTTGGAAAGTGGTTTGTGTACACATTTTGTATATAATCTGGATAGTCCTTCACCTCGGAAGTCAAGCACATCACCGTTCCGCAGGTAAAATACACCGATCCCGACATCAAACACTAGTTCCTCGAGCTGCAGAACTTCTACTTCCAGGTGACTGACCACATATGAGGTAAATGGAAGTGGGGATACATTTGATACCCTTACAATTCTAAAATCGTGTAGGAAATTCTGTCGAAGTGGTGTGTTTACCTGGAGCATCACAGTCGGCAGGTGGGGTACCAGGCGGCGTGCGGGTGCCTGCTCTTTCCTGCCCCCTACTGTCCACGCACCAGCAATGTCCAGAAGAGCCATGGCACTGTAGAGACCTGTAGCGACCCTCCTCATCACACTCAGGGATGAAAACTCCTACCAAGGGCAATCCGTCTGCTCTTTCCTGAAAGCGGTCCCTGTGCTGCTCACACTGAGTCTTGGGACGTTCTGCATGGACCGTGGCATGACAGAGAAGGAGGAGAGAAGTCACCAAGAGTGCTAAAAAAACCCCCAACATACTCAAGCAGTAATACTGAAAATGAATCTTGATTGATGAACTCTTGATCAACCAAGGGTCTGCACTACTTCTACTCCTGTATGTACCAGCTCTGCTTGTATGGTACCTGGGTGGGATGGGGAGCCAAGTTCTGTATGGGGGCTTAAAAATAGCAGTAATGCTGAAGAGTATGGGTAATTTGCGGACTCCGGTCAAGCCGAACCGTCCGATGCTATAATACCGAACTGTCGGGGTGGACATCGTGTATGTTCTACTGGCAAAAAGAAAATAAAACAGTAAGGACAAGTAAGGACAATCATTTGGCCCTGCTGAAGAGGAAGAGACATGAACATGTGTGCAGATGTACATAATAAAACACATGTACAAGTACAAAACCCATACAGATGTACATGAACAGAACCCAAAAGAGCAGAGTCTAGGATCTGAGTCCGGCTCTGCAGGAAGCAAGCTGAGGCCAACCTTTCCCTGGACACCAGCCAGAAAAGAATAAGTTTCTTGTTCCCAGACATGAGAGAGGATGGGCCGCCTAAAGGAATTCCCTTCTCAGACTGACATATTAAAGTGGGCTTCAACAATGAAACTGCAGGATTAGAACAATGCCAATTGTTCTAGTACGCCAATCTGCACTGGGGGGTGGTGGTGGGGGGGGTTGTTGGGTGGCTTTGGCTGGTGGGTTCCAATCATTATGGAAGTAAAACTGATCCGGGCTAATGTGCACCACGATGGTTGCGAGAACACTAGTTCGAGTAGACTTGCTAGTCCCGGACTCTCTACCTATCCCAGCCTGGTTAACAGGAACTCTCCTAGTGGTTTGTATGATCATACCTGGCACATACCTGGCATATTTCTGAATATTGAAGAACAAATTGGAAGCTTTCCTTACTCATTTAATTAAAGGTCTCTCAGTCACTCTGCTAGTAAACAGAAACTTTCCAGGATTTGAGGAACAGCTGGAACAGATTCCTGTTATGAATTCCAACATTGCCACAAAGCTTGTACAGCCTACGCTCACCATCCAGCGACCAGTCCGATACTCACAGCGGATCTGAAGAAGGATACTGATCCTAAGATGAGAGGCTAATAACTCCAACTCCAGCTACAGACAGCTGGCAAGATTGTGCAGGACTTCTAGAAAAAGTGCCACACACGCTAAAGAGCATTGCAGACGTGCTCTTACAATAAGCTTCTTAAAAAAGCTGATGGAGAATGTACCTGCTTTCTCTGCCCTAATTCTAATCTGACCCACAAGAGGTTCCATAGACGATCACTACACAGATGTTTTTATGCGGATATCACTTTATCCTTTGTTCTACTGAAACAAAGCCAGTCACTCTACCATCTGGGCCCAATAATGAACCCTGTTTCTAAGTCACTTAGAGCTTTTCCTCTTGCCATCTTGATCCAATATCGAGGTCAACTGGGCATGCTTAGCAATTTTATGCAAGTATCAGTGTTTACCTGGAGCGTCACAGTCGGCAGGTGGGGTACCAGGTGCGGTGCGGGTGCCTGCTCTTTCCTGCCCCCTACTGTCCACACACCAGCAGTATCCTGTCGAGCCATGGCACTGTAGAGACCTGTAGCGACCCTCCTCGTCACACTGAGGGATGAAAGCTCCTACCAAGGGCAATCCGTCTGCTCTTTCCTGTAAGCGGTCCCTGTGCTGCTCACACTGAGTCTTAGGGCGTTCTAAATGAATCATGGACAAAGACAGCAGAAGTGTGAAGATCTCAGGATGATCATTTAAATATCCATCCGTCCATTTTCTATACCACTTATCCTTCAGGGTCGCGGGGAACCTGGAGCCTATCCCGGGGAGCACGCATGGCAGGCTGATTGGCATGTCCGTAGTGCATGAATGGGTGTGTGCATGTGCATGTGATTGCGCCCTGCGATGGGTTGGCTCCCCGTCCAGGGCGTCCCCTGCCTTGTACCCAGAGTTCCCTGTGATAGGCTCCAGGCTCCCCGAGACCCTGTGTAGGATAAGTGGTATGAAGTAATGGATCAACTGGTTTATCAGTGTTTACCTGGAGCGTCACAGTCGGCAGGTGGGGTACCAGGTGGCGTGCGGGTGCCTGCTCTTTCCTGCCCCCTACTGTCCACGCACCAGCAATGTCCAGAAGAGCCATGACACTGCTGAAGTCTGTAGCGACCCTCCTCGTCACACTGAGGGATGAAAGCTCCTACCAAGGGCAATCCGTCTGCTCTTTCCTGTAAGCGGTCCCTGTGCTGCTCACACTGAGTCTTGGGACGTTCTGCATGGACCGTGGCATGACAGAGAGGGAGGAGAGAAGTGAGGACATTCAATTCAGGCGTCATTACTTTGATTTGTTAACAGGGTTTTCTGCTCGGAGGTCAACGTCAGACCAAAAGCGGTTGCTGTTTACATCAGAGGCCATTCGTTAGATTTGACCTAAGGGCAGCGATAAGTAAAACACACATCGCAAGAACAAGAGAATATGTCTGCTCTGAATTTGAATTCTCCGTCTTCAGGCATTCAGGATAAGCTATAAAATGAGAGAGAAAGACAGAGAGTAAACCACCTTGATTCTACTAGTGCTTCTCCACAGAACAACACGGCTCACCAGGGCTCTGTAACAGACTAGGCTGACCCACAAGAGGTTCCGTAGATGATCACTATGCAGATGTGAAAAAAAAAAAAAAAGTCATACAGCATCATATAAAAATCCTGTCAGGATTGATTATCCAACAGAGACCCTGCAGTTTGGCCAAGGCGAGGTGAAAGTAAGGTACAACCCGAATTCCAAAAAAGTTGGGACGCTGTGTAAAACGTAAATAAAAGCAGAACGCAATGATTTGCAAATCTCATAAACCCGTTCGTTATTCACAATAGAACACAGAAAACATATCAAATGTTTAAACTGAGGACACGTACCACGGAATAACGTGTGGGTTTATGAGATTTGCACGTCATTGCATTCTGTTTTTAACGACATTGACGTTTTACACAGCGTCCCAACGTTTTTGGAATTGGGGTTGTAAGTCAAGACCTAACACAATCGTGCCATAGCTCAATGGAAGTGTCTGCTTCTGCAATGACTTCCAGATGACTTTTCATCGCCTGGCTGAAGGACATTATATCGCTACTAGGAAGGTTCTGCTACATATCTACACACAACCTGAAAGAGGATACTGGCAGTTGCCCCTTGTGTTGGAAGCCCTAACTTTTCCACCCTCCGGGGACGTTTGCTGATATAGAACCTTTCAGCAAGATATAGAAGATATAGAAGAATTCAATCTTGGTACACCAAGAACACACATACAGGTGACTCATTAAAACCAAGAAAGTTCCTTAGAACGGTGTTGGACCACCAAATGAAGACTGATGGAAAACTGCTACAAGTTTCTGAAACAAACTGCAGGGAGCTTTGTCAGCAAGGTAAAGACCACTCCCATCAGGACGTGGAAGTGTAAAAGTGATCAGTCAGAACTCTGTACTGATTTGCAGTAGTTACTTCCTGACAGTCTGATCCTGTCTCGCATTGACATTTTCAATCACCTCAAGAACAGCTGCTCTTCTGTTTTTCTTTACGGATCATACTAATGCGCGAGCATCACAGTCATTGCCCTTCTGACAACAGTTTTCAACCCGGTTTACTGTACTTCCCATAGATCTGAACGCAGAGATCACTTTATCCATTGTTTCTACTGAAACAAAGCCAGTCCCTCTACCATCTGGGCCCAATAATGAACCCTGTTTCTAAGTCACTTAGAGCTTTTCCTCTTGCCATCTTGATCCAATATCGAGGTCAACTGGGCATGCTTAGCAATTTTATACATGCCACAAGGCATGCTAGGATGTTTTTTGTTATAACTGTATAATGCAGTACACCTGTCATGAAACATCTGCAGTCGTTATGTTATGTTCCACACATGTATTCCGGTTTTCCTTTTAATTTACCCCCGGTCTATACATCACCCACTGGCTCTCAAGCTCCAAGATTTACAGTGAACTACGATCTGGTAGATGGAAGTCAGATTAATTCGGATAAAAACCTGAAAAAGATTTATAGATTAGTGGTCCCTGAGAAGAATCACCTGCAAGTACTAGCCTTTACCTGGAGCATCACAGTTGGCATGTGGGGTACCAGGTGCGGTGCGGGTGCCTGCTCTTTCCTGCCCCCTACTGTCCACACACCAGCAGTATCCTGTCGAGCCATGGCACTGTAGAGACCTGTAGCGACCCTCGTCGTCACACTGAGGGATGAAAGCTCCTACCAAGGGCAATCCGTCTGCTCTTTCCTGTAAGCGGTCCCTGTGCTGCTCACACTGAGTCTTAGGGCGTTCTAAATGAATCATGGACAAAGACAGCAGAAGTGTGAAGATCTCAGGATGATCATTTAAATATCCATCCGTCCATTTTCTATACCGCTTATCCTTCAGGGTCGCGGGGAACCTGGAGCCTATCCCGGGGAGCACGCATGGTAGGCTGATTGGCATGTCCGTAGTGTATGAATGGGTGTGTGCATGTGCATGTGATTGCGCCCTGCGATGAGTTGCCCCCCGTCCAGGGCGTCCCCTGCCTTGTACCCAGAGCCCCCTGTGATAGGCTCCAGGCTCCCCGAGACCCTGTGTAGGATAAGTGGTATGAAGTAATGGATCAACTGGGTTATCAGTGTTTACCTGGAGCGTCACAGTCGGCATGTGGGGTACCAGGTGCGGTGCGGGTGCCTGCTCTTTCCTGCCCCCTACTGTCCACGCACCAGCAATGTCCTGTCGAACCATGGCACTGTTGAGACCTGTAGCGACCCTCCTCGTCACACTCGGGGATGAAGGCTCCTAGCACAGGCGCACCATCTGCTCCATGCTGTGCGCTGTGTCTTTGCTGCTCACACTCAGTCTTAGGACGCTCTGCGTGAACAGCGGCATGAACGAAAGACGTTCATATTAATTTAAAAATGCCAATCTTAATATAGGTTTTCCCATCATCTTTATCTGACAAAGCACCACTGAAGGAAAGACACCCAAGAAATGAAAGCTGTTTTTGATGTATATTAACGCAGGATCCTGGAGAATCCACCATGGTGTAGTTCATGTTTATATATGAGGTGGATCTAATCACAGCCTGCAGTCGAGAGAGCCAAGCATGTGGAATTATTCAGATTGATATATTTAGAACATTAAATATGGCCTTATGATTTCACCTAACGTTGGTCTACTCTGTGACTCTTGGCAACAATCCCGGGCTGTTATTTTTAGGACTAGCCTCTGATCTACTTGAATGGCCAGAGCCCCATATCCCCAAAACAAATCTACAACATGAGGTTTGATGTTGTGTCATTTTAACTGTTAGAATCTTACAAAAACAGTGCAAATAATTTGCGGTCTTTGGCCGATACTCCAATTTTTTCCTGGTTGGACATTCGTCAACAGATTTAGGATTTAGCATTTAGGATTCCCCTGTGCTATTCAGTAGCTAGCGCCCTTGAAGTGTAATCAATCCACATTTTAGAGTTCACTTCCAAAACAATTCACAAATATTTTTTTGGTCAGTCTTGAATAGCTGGGGCACTATTCATGTTTTTTTTTGTTATTGTTGTTTTTTTTGCTAGAAAGCTTGCTAACAAAATGAATATGGCATTTGCTTAAGATTCGAAGTGTGCACGGGACTGGGATCCCATGGAATGCAACTAAAAAATTCTTGTGAGCAGGAGGTTTTTACTTCCATGTAGGCGTAAACAAGTACTCACATATGAAGGATGTTTATTCACTCATCCTTAGTACCTCCCCGGTCAGTGTGTCCATATAGCTAATACACAGTAAACATCCCTGCATTATCATCTTTAAACAGAGTTGGTAGGTTAGTTATGAGGTTTGGCTGCAGCTTTTGGAAAAGGAAATAATAACATTAAGTCTAAAAACTGGTCAGGAAAACTATCGCAGAGACAGCGATGCTCTATCATGAGTGCAAGGATCGGTGACGGACTTCCCAAAATTCAAACACCATATTGAGGGATAGGCTCTACAGCACCTCACGAATACCTCACTAAAATCCAGCCTTTCCTCCAGAATGCAGTTTACTCTAATGATGCTCACCAGCCCGGGCATGTGTGCCTCTGAAACAACTAAAACCCAGAAAGCAGAAAACCTAGACAAGCATTCTGATTCGTCTGCAAAGCATCCGTGTTGTGGGAAAGATCTGTGCTTCTCTGAGTGGGATGAGTGTGTGTCATCACAGTGTGACAGTAATGCGAGTCTAACATATGGATGAATTCCACCCTCTGTAACATCTGGCCTGTTCTCCCTCCACGTTCATCCTTTCAAAGGGTGGAAAAAGACCTACAAAGAAGAGACATATGGAGGTCCTGCAGATGTGAGGGCCTAGCATAATATAGAATGTATGTCTTGCCCTTGTCTCTATGTCATCCTTTAGAAGGAGACAGACTGCAGAGACGTGATATACGGAATCCAACTTTCTGTTCAGCCCATGAAGCAACTGGTCTCACTAATCAATACAGCGATCACACTCTCATGAGTTGTCATGTGTATGGACTGCGTATATGACGGTGTTTCATTTGTCTTTTGGTGCATGGTCTTCTGGATATAGCATCTTTTTCCATAGCGTGCTACTGGGTCTGAAAACACACAGGAATGTGATGTTTATTGAGAATCCCCCAGGGTTTCTAAGACACAAAGGGGACAACACTGATCTTTTTTTTTTTTTTTTTTTTAAATTCTTTTCCTGGTGTTCTTGCTTGACTTTGGTGCTATTTTGACAAAGTTTATCTAAGAAGCTCGCATGCCTCCTATTGGGACACTTTCTCTGACAAAGTGTTTAGAGAATTCTCATTATCGTTCCTATAGTAACAACGCATTCATGTGGCTATTTATTATTCAAGGCTTATAATAATCGGGAGTTTAAAAAGGAGTGTTATTTAACGAACAAAACATAGAATTGTCGACATGGTGAAGCCTTTTCTAAAGAGTTTATTGAACACTTTATTGAAGAAAACACCATATCGTTGTCCTATACATCTTCCAGAGTGAACTTCACGTCGCTTCCCTCGGAACAGTTCAATGAAGCGACTTTAAACCTGTAAATCTGTAGCCACTGGCTCTATATGTTCACTGAAAGGTGAGGGTTTTTCTTTTCCACGTCTTCCAATCGAAATGGTTCACCCATGGGTTCTCTCTATAAGAGATGTATCCTTCAAACTCAAAGTAAGTTTTGTTCACACTTCGTTCAAGCAAAGAATATCTCTGGTGTAGATTTGAGTTTTGTTCCGATGCCGTAAAGTTTTAACGTCCTTTGTACGTGGTATGTACGCGAACAGTGGCGAGACGTTGTAGGACACCTGATAGGAGTCTCGTGCACTTCAGGAATGAACTTCTATCACAGAGTTTACGCTACGAAGCTTAGAGCTGCGTCTCCACGGTGAAGATAGCAATTCAAGGTCTGACTGAATGTTGTGCACATTGTTGTTATACGCTCTAGGGTTCCTAGTGGGGCTCCGAAGGTTCCTGGTAGGGCTACTTCTTAGTATTTCACTTCTATTGGAATGACTAAATAGTACAGGTACTAAATAGTACAGGTACTATTTCGCTGTGCGGTATGACATTTTGTTATTTTAAACAGCACCATGCACCACGGTCCCATTTGGAAAACTACACAAGACAGCCAATTCCTCCGTTTGAGAAATTTCCAGCTTCACAGCTTCTTATTTCACTGAAAATTAACAGAATTTATTTTTTTTTATTTAGAAGCTCGCACCAATGATTATTTTTCAAAGCCTTTTTTTTTATTGTTCAATTATAATACAAATGGATTAGAAAGAATGGCAGAACAGTTAAGATAATGGAGGCGTTTGTGAAAGTCCGAAGACATCTTCTGCTGGAAAGCTACGCAGGCGTTCAGGATTTATAGCTCAGATACTGTTCTTGTTGTGAAGGACAGGCTAGAAAACATGAACGTAAATCGATGCTGAAGACAGATTTGCGCTCTGTTTGAACTATTAATCAAAGTTACAGATGATCGTAGTTAGTTGCAGCTCCAAAAGCACGGACAGCGTTTGCATAAAATATTTGGGATCCTTCTTTTTTTGTCTGCGCTCGTGAACGTGGACGGCTAAAATAAGAAGGGATTTCGGAATGCGGTGAGAAAAGTACACAGTGACACGCCAAGTCTGACCACGTTACTAAGTGTCTTCGCTTGCTACCGTATAATCTCCTCAAATAGAGCATGGGGCTGAAGCTTCTTCATCAGCTCCCTGTCGTCTGAAAGCGATTACTCAAGAAGCTAATTAGGAAAGGAGCGTATGACAGGCTGTGAAGACTGCCCCACGAAATACCGCTGAGTGTTGAACAAGAGCTAAAGACTGACTTTAAGACAGGGATGATCTCGGGTGCTAGCAGTTCGACAGGAAGTGAAACATAATAGTGACTTGGATGGCACTTTTTGAACCATAGCACTGTCAAATTCTTGATTCTGACTGGTCACAGCATGGATAAGACAGTTTACATTAACATGCTTGTGCTAATATGTTATCATGGACTGACTGGCAGATGCATGGATGGATGGATGAATGGATGAATGGATGGATGGATGGATGGATGGATGGATGGATGAATGGATGGATGAATGGATGGATGGATGGATGGATAGATAGATGGATGGATGAATGGATGGATGGATGGATGGATGGATGGATAGATAGATGGATGGATGAATGGATGGATGAATGGATGGATGGATGGATGGATGAATGGATGGATGGATGGATAGATAGATGGATGGATGAATGGATGGATGGATGGATGGATGGAGTGCACAACCCGGAAACATAATGCCTCCACCACCTAGTGGCATTTGCGCTGTGGTAGCTCAGTGGCTAAGACATTGGACTACTGATCAGAAGGTCGTATCAGCAGTTCAAATACCAGCACTGCAAAGCTTCCACTGCTGGGCCCTTGAGCGAGGCCCTTAACCCTCAAAAAATGCTCAGTTGTATAAATGAGATAAATGTAAGTCGCTCTGGAGAGGAGCGTCTGCCAAATGCCGTAAATGTAAATGTAATAAATGTAATTACTCAAACCAGAGAAGAGACAAATACAAAAAATGGTGTGTTTACCTGGAGCGTCACAGTTGGTAGGTGGGGTACCAGTCGGGGTACGGGTGCCCACTCTCTCCTGCCCCCTACTGTCCACACACCAGCAGTGTCCTGTAGAACCGTGGCACTGTAGAGACCTGTAGCGACCCTCCTCGTCGCACTGAGGGATGAACGCACCCACCACTGCTCTCTCCCGCACACTGTCTCTATGATGCTCACACTGAGTCTTAGGACGGTCTGAATGAAGAAAAAGAGTAAAGAGTAAATGATCCATCCATCCATTTTCTGTACCACTATCCCAGAGGACTCAGGGCACACCCTGAACGGGGTGCCAACCAACTGCAGGGCACGACTGTGCACACGCACTCATTCACACACTACGGACAATTTGGAAACGCGATCAGTCTACCGTGCATGTCTTTGGACTGGGGGAGGAAACCGGAGTACCCGGGGAAATCCCCCGAAGCACGAGGAGAGCATGCACACTCCGCACACACAGAGGAAATGATATTAGATTAGAAACGTCCCCAATGGACATCCCCAAAGTACGATGACAGACAGAGAACATCCTAATGGGCTGGAATAAAACAACTTTATCCTATTTTATTCTCTCGTTTCTGTCCCGAAGACCAAACGGCAAAAGTTGACGCGCAGTTGGGAGAGGCTCGATTTCTGTCTGCTCAGCGAGTGAGGTGGATCTCGTCACATTCTGACAGCGACGTGAGCGGAGATTAGGTCAGTGACCGTTTCGAACCCCCCGTCGTCATTTAAAAAGGACCTACAGAGTTTAAACATCTGGAAGTTGTAGCTGTAGTAACAGTAAATGGAGCAATTACCTCCCCTCTGAGGCAGATAATCTTATCTCAATGGTGATTCATCAAAGAGGCAACAACTTGTGGGTTTGTTTAGAGAGTCATATAACCAGGAATATCGGAGTACTACTGATCTGAGGATACATTTATATATGTATATAAAAAGATAATATATTTACATTTGCTTTTACATCCAGCGCGACCTACAGAAGTGCTCTGCAGTGTCCATTAAAAAAAGAAGCTTGTTCCTGCTAGTTCCTTTTGTGCCATGACATACAGTGGCGTACCTCAAGGTTTACTCCTTGGCTCTTCAGACCAAGGTTCTCACAAAGAAAAATGTACTTCCTTAATGGATAAGGCAAATATTAGCATAAAAGAGATTCCAGTATGGCTCATATATTTCTAATGTCCCAAAGACAGCGGTAAACCATGTTCCAAGGATACAGCAGTAACTTTCATGTATCTGGCATGCTTACCTGGAGCGTCACAGTCGACAGGTGGGGTGCCAGGTAGGGTGCGGGTTCCCGCTCTCTCCCGCCCCCTACTGTCCACGCACCAGCAGTGTCCTGAAGAGCCATGGCACTGCTGAGACCTGTAGCGACCCTCCTCGTCACACTTAGGCACGAATGCTCCCACGCCACTCTGGTCCAGTCCACTCAGTGCGCTGTCTCTGTGCTGCTCACACGGAGTCTTAGGACGCACGTCATCGACTGAGTACAGGGAGAAGAAAGACACGGATCTAAGACAGATCGAGAGGTCTACGAAACATTATGAACACTCCCAGTGACTAGCTAGCTTTACAATGCCCGTTATGGCTTCTGTAATTATTCTGGAAGAGCGTGCTGAATAGATATCATAGTCGGCACGTTTAAAAACCATAACAATTCAAAAGTAATGGATGTTTAAACACAGACTGTGCTGTCGGTGGCATTGGAAGCCATCGCCATGGAATCCAGGCTGGCATCGGCAGCGGAAGGAGCCCACGGTGTTGGCGCAGGAAGCATGGGGGTGGCACGGATGCCTCCGGCACTCATCAACATCTGCATTCAGAGAACAAAACACACCTTGTACGCAAGCCATGACACCATTCACTTACCTGACTATAGCTCCTTTCACACACGCACTTTTATACAGGAATACAGTGGGAATTAATCAGTTTCATAAGAGTTTCAATCAAAGTGATTGATTAGGATGTGTCCTAATATTATTTACTGTATCGGGAGAGCTCATGCGTGAACATTACCACAAATACTGAGAGTAAGACATTCTGGTATTTCTCTGCTACAATACGCCGCTACCTTTAGATGTCGCCGATTTTAATATTAGCACCATGAGACCTCCAGCGTGAGGAAAGGCTACAATCAACAATGAAGAAAAAGGACAGGAGAAATTTCAGGAATTTGGAATGGTTAAAAAAAAAAAAAAAAAAAAAAAAGGAGTCTTTGACTCCTCTCCGCTTGTGCCGAGAATGAATTTCTTGATGAATGTCCCGGTATGGAATGCATTATTCATGAGAGAATAAGCAGTATTTGCCAGCAGATACAATACAACACAGCTGCGCTGAGTTACGGGAGACACCCGGTACAGCCAGTCCGTGATCTACGAGACGGCGAGTGCAGTGGAATCGATGGCGGTATCAGCATGGAAGATCGAGCTTTTGAAGTTTGATCAGAGTGTACAGATGAAGCGAGAGAGCTGGACAGATGAAAGGACTAAAGCACTGCTGCATTGGCGGCTTTAGTTAGAGATGACGCGAGGGCTAAATCCCACTTATCACCACTAAAAGCAGATAGAAATGCATTCTGGGTAATGTAGGAAAAGAAGGTTAGAATCACAAAATCTCTTGGAATTTCATTACAAAATAAATCTGCAAATCACATGTTAATGAAAAAGGAGTTGTCTTTGCCTGTGGAACGTTTCCTGTCGAGAGTTAACATATTTTCATCTCCTACACGCGTTCCCCTGCCCAGCACATTAGACCATTGTTTCAAAAAGTACCCATCCCCCTTCTTCTGGTCCCCTTGCCTCCAGCTACACCTCGGCCCCTTTCACCTACAGACCTTCCTCCTCTGCTGTTCTGCTTTGGGCTTTTGTCCAGTGTCTGAATCAACACCGAACATCTGTAACACACCAAGCCTTTCTGAGAACACACACCTCACACCGACTTTCACACGTGTAATTCTGACATGTCTGTTAGTCCGACAACTCGTAATATCACAGCACTGATTACCCATACGGTCATAACCCAGATGGATGAAGAGGAAAAAGCAGCTGGTTTTACTTTATAGCTGAGAATCAGATCGTACACGGAACATAAAACATTGCTTTCTAAACATTATGTTGGAACGAGTTTCGAAACCTTGAAAGCAAACAAGGCCTTGATTACATACGACAAGGCCTGATTATTTCCAGTCACCTGGAGCACGCTGGGACCGGGACTGTACATGTAACGTATGTCGGTTGTGCCGTTTCAGAGAGAGAGAGAAAATAAATAAATAAAAATCCAAAACTGGCTGAAATTGGAACCAAAGAAACTCAGGGTTCGAGTTCTGGGTGATTTTTCACTAGTGGAAGAAGTCGTAGTGACAGCAAAAGCAATATAATTAGTAGGTTGTGTGTTTAGCTCATTGTAATGTCTAACATTGGAGAAGTACGGTGGCAAAAAAAACACATTAACAAACCGAAAACACAAACCAACATCAAAAGTGCGTAGATTAGCTTCGCCTAGTTTTTTCAGCTGGTGTATACTGGCTAAGATCAAACGCCTTAGACTTTTAGTCACTTGGCACTCATTTGGCAGGGTGCTAATTTATCCTTAATGGTGCCAATTTATCCTTAAATGACTTCTAGATTCTGCACCCAACCAGTAATTCCCACTGGCTCCAATTTGGAGCCAGTAGCCATAGAAAAGCCATACAACTGGAACATCTGGTACTAGAGAAAGGACCAGTGGAAACAGCACACTTGACAGTACCAAAAGTCTATGGGGTCAGTTTGTATTGAAGTGTGTGCGCATGTGTGAGAAACTCAGCACGCGGGGCCCGTTACCTATACAGGTGCGACTGTCATGGCCGTACTCAAAGCCGCTCTGGCACCGGCAGCTGTGACTTCCAGGCAAATTCACACACTGAGCGTGACTCCCACAGGAGCTCAGACCTTCAGCACACTCGTCCACATCTAACAGAGAGAGACAGAGAGAACCGGATATTCATTCTCGAAACTTATAAAACATATAATCATGTAAACATGCGATCAAACCTTTATTCGTTAAGACACAATATAAACAAATGAAATTAAACGGTTTGGTCTTGAAATGGTGGAAGTGGCTTTCCGCAAATTTAGTACCTGCTCTTAAATTTGTGCACACAAAAGGACGCTCAAGCGTAGTAGACCGCACGATGGCCGCAAAATGAAACAGTTAGCGTCGACACCGCGTATTTTGCACCTTAGGGTGGAACTGCACTAAATTGCATGCTCACGTTAAGCTGAAGCTCAAGCTAAAATTTTGCTCACGAGGAAGACACGATCCTGTGTAGACCCCCACTGTTTATTTTTCCTGCAGGTGTTCTACACACGCACACCTTTAATGAATCCTGTCCTGCATGTGTTAAAAGCAGGTCTGCCTTGTCAATCTGCTAGTGGAGAGAAACCATGTTCTGCAGTCATGCCATGTGTGATAACTGAAGGAGGCCAGAGGAGGAGCACATCCCTGTGGGAATGTGTGGGAACACGCTGGAGCTCACCATGCAGGCCTGGTTTTAATCACTGTTAATAACCCCGTGTGGAAGACCCCCTCCTGCTCTCACACTCTTTTTCCCCCCTGGTTATATATCTTCTCGCTCTCCCTCACTGACTGATACCTACTCAATCCAGCCTGAAGTTGTAGCAGGTGGTGAAATTACACGCTCCCACCAACAAAAACACATACAAACATCTGTTTTACAATCTTTGTGAAACGTTATTATTAGCACTGCGAGTCGAGATCCACGAAGGACAAGCTCGTCTTCTTTTAAAACACGTTTTTCTCTAGACGCAACATTAGCACTATTATTTATTAAGTTCTTGTTTGTTTATGCGACCCCGTTTTCCATACTGTGCTGATGACGTAAGCAAAACATGGTACGTTTCTTTAATCCCGAGTCCATCGTAAGAGGAGCGTCATCATATCTGACGTGAAGAACATACAGTATGTTATGTCTCAGCCTGTTGTAGAATTCAGACAAAGCTTTATGAGGATCCTCTCATACAGCGTGACAGATAACAATCTTAAAAAGCCGCTGTAACCACACGGTGTAAATCCAGCTTTAGGGGATGTCAGCTGTACATCCCCGGTGAAAGAGGGACCAGATGACATAAGGTGAGAGACTGATAAATGAGACAGCGGTGTTAGGACATAATGACACGTGTTTTCAGAGGGGACGTGTGAAGCCCCGGTTTTCGTTCCTCTTCAAACAAGCTCGTTACGACCCCCACGACTCACCCCCTACTGACAGCTGTGGAGAGAACACCACCTTCCACCTCTCGTGTGGTAGACAGAGGTGACACGCTGTTGCGTGCTACTACGGCTTTCTGTCATCCGCCCGATCCTTATCCTCCACGTCCACCGTTTCCACAGATTGTGCGTCGTGTCCGCTATCAGTTCTCCCACCTAATGTTTCTCATGGCTTGATCATCGTTTTTAACCATTACCAGTAACATGAATACCAAAACGCTTTACGCATTTCGAACGTTTGTGTGTTAACTCGCGGCAGTTGATGGTCACCAAAAGCGGGAGTCGATACTGTACACCGTTCTGCAATTATTTAGACTCATTGTTGAACTTTAGCTGAACGTCGGATTACTCGTCATTGATAGAACTGAAAAAACTCTGACTCTTAGTGAATAAAGTACACACACTCTGGATCTGCTCCTTCCCGGCACTGGTAACGAACTATCTGCTAAACGGTCTGCGATGTTAATATAAGACATATCTGGTCCTCCGGAGAGGATTTAAGATGAGCCTGGGTAGAGAAAGGAAGCGTCCCAAAGGCACTCCACAGCGTAAACAGAATGTCAAAACTCTGGCTCGTTCTCGCAGGAGTGGATTACTCCATTACGAAACCCTGAAGCCCGTCGCTTGTAACTCCCAAACTCCGACTAGGAAAAAAAGACAAAGAAGGTGCCATGCAAATTGGAATCCCTATTCTGAAACTTGTCCTCAATCCCAAGTTTAGTACATGACATCACATCAAAACAATGGCTGCTTACACCATTAAGAGTAAATAATCCATCACTTCTTTACATTTCCCGACTAGTTTATTGTTAGTATTTCTTTCCAATCAATCAGGTACGGGTACAGCGCATAAGATGGTTAAATCTATAATGTTGTGCATGAACATTAATCATTCATATCATTAATGCTAGCTGGCTGACTTGTTGCTAGCTCACGAGCATTTGGTGCTCAAACAGAGCAAAGAAAAGACAAGCTTTTAAGGAGGCGTCCATTTCGTCCCACTTTGAAGCTCGCAGGTAGATGGATGGATGGACAGGCAAACAGTCTATTAATACCAATAAATCTATACTGCACTGAACTGAGCTGTGTTGAATGGAAGAACCTTCTCCTCTCTTACCATAGCAGTTGCGTCCGTCTCCGGTGTATCCGGTAGCACACACACAGGCATAGTGCTGTCCTTCTCCTGGCACACACTGTGCTGTGGTGTCACAGTCATGGCTTCCCGAGTAGCAGGGGTTCACCTGCACAGGGTCCGGGATGTAAGCTGCACAGACAGGAAGGGACGGAAATAAAATTCTAATCCAGCTTTCATTAGTAACCCCTTTTCGGCCTAAGGAAATTGTGTTTAAAAAGGAAATGACTCAACTAAATATAGCTTTTCCTGCTTTTAAAATGGCAAGGGTCCATCACTGATCCATCGCTACACTGGATCATCGAATAGAATATCCTGTTTACCTAATCCCAGCACGCATCTTTAACAAATTCATACATGCGTGCCACAAAAAGCTGGGAGTCATGAGCAGGACGTCAGTGTAGAGATGGTGTGTCAAAGGTTGTAGTATATGGTGTGAACTTGTCGCTCCTTCACACTCTCGCGGTGGCCCGTCCGTAAATAACACTGAGGGTCAAAGTACTTGACCCAGAAACTCTTGAAAACGATCTATAAAACACACACACACACACACACACACACACACACAGCATCTACTGCAGGATGCGAATAGATCAACACTAAGCAAGACTGTACTCTAACTGAGGACCTTTCTTAAAGACCACAGGACTCTTGTGGTGCAGTTGTCTGATGAGACTGAAATGACGCAGGGTCGTGGGCTGGAACCCTGGCAGACATTAAAACCAGCTTGATTTCCTCACCCGAGGCCAGGGACCAATTTGGCCAATTATCAAAGCCAGACAGGAACACTTTTGTTTGAAGTAAGAGACTGAGACAGTCTCTTTTCAAAGCGACTCCACGGGGGACGGAGAAAAGCAGAGAGAAAAAAACTAGAGGACGAGCATTTGCTAATGAGGAGGGGGTATCCTCTGGTCTTTTAAACTCTCTTCATTAACGGGACGAAACAGAGCTTAGGGCTTTGCGGGTGGATAAATGACGCTAATACGCCAGGTGGAAAAACCCTTTCACACACATTGCTTTACTCTGAGAGTCTGTTCCCATGTTTGATGAGGATGGATTCATTAGGACTGCGTGTTACTACCAGCTTCCAAATGACTATACACTACAGTACTATCTACCGACCGACATACTGACCAGCGGATTAACCTCGAAGGAAACAAACGACACGTTTAAATTGCAATATGTGTGACGTGTTTAGCGATTCTGGTACTCATTTGTTGGTCGGTGCTGTATTTTCATCATTCCTGCGCGAGGTTAGCGGCTGTGTGCGGAGACCCGGATCGTCTAGTTAGCAATCTACAAGGTGATGAACACGATGGCGGCGTTTGTGTAAATGCTGGAGCTTTGGAAGTTGGTCTGATTTAGCACAGAGTACAGATGAAGAAGTGAGACAGCTGGACAGACTAAAGAATTGAAGTGCTGCTGCATCACCGTCTTTGGGTGGATGATATGAAGGTTAAATCCCACTGGCACCATTCATGCAGATAATCAAACAGCATTGTGGGTAATGTAGGAAGCCATTAAACAACCGTTTAGAGCCCTTTAGTGACTTTATTTCAGTTTAGCTTTATTTCAACTTACCACCAGTGTAAAAAGCCTGACATGAGAACATGTTCCCAACAACCAATCACTGATCACCATTATTCCCAATAACCAATCACCATTGTTCCCAACAACCAATCACTGATCACCGTTGTTCTCAACAACCAGTCACTGATCACCATTATTCCCAATAACCAATCACTGATCACCATTGTTCTCAACAACCAATCACTGATCACCAGTGTTCCCAAAAACCAATCACTGATCACCAGTGTTCCCAACAACCAATCACTGATCACCATTATTCCCAACAACCAATCAGTGATCACCATTGTTCCCAACAACCAATCACTGATCATCATTATTCCCAATAACCAATCACTGATCACCAGTGTTCCCAATAACCAATCAGTGATCACCATTATTCCCAACAACCAATCAGTAATCACCATTATTCCCAACAACCAATCAGTGATCACCATTGTTTCCAAAAACCAATCACTGACCACCATTGTTCCCAATGACCAATCACTAAACAGCATGACCAATCACTAATCACTGTTGTTCCAAATGATCAATCACAACTTCTAGAGACATTTTGGGAAAGCATTAGCTACTTTCTGCTGAAAAGAGTTGGCAGCACTGGGTGCCGTCGCTTCTTGGAAGAAATTACACAACATGTCTCCAACAATAGTGGCCACTTCTTCTCAAAAATCCCTGCGTTCGCACACTGCAAGACTCTGAGATGGGATATGTGGGTCTGAAGACTACTGCATGAGTAACACCGAACATGTGTCCACTGTACACTCGTGTATGACTCATATCTGTTATACATCATGCTGTGGCTGTAATTATTGTGTCGGCCTGGCCTCATTAAGACCGACAGAGTCAGCTGCATTTTCAGATCAACAATGAGGCCGATGAAGGATGCGAGGCTCTGACTCTGGGTATTTCTCCACTCCCATGATATCACTGCACAATTATTCCTCCAAGTCTCTAAATCTGTCAATGAGGGATACGGTTTCCGAGCTGGCAGCATAATAACAACACTCTCAAATCCCTGGCAATCAAGTGTGAGCATCTCTCAGCAGCTGGAGGGGCTCTTCCTCTCCAGCAAAATCCCACCAATGCTTCCTGCGAGCAACCCGGTGCAACACAGTGCTGGCCTCATCACGTTATCTAAAGAATGTGTAAGGAAAATCCTTGTGGATATCTATTTGTGCCAAATAACTGCAATGCGACATCGCCACCTGCTAGAATCCATCGCTCTAATCATCTGATTAAGTATGTAAGAAGTTACACAAGAGGTTCAACATCTGTCTTCACTTGACCTTAATCCTTACACACACACACACTACATGGCCATTAAAATCCTGATATATATTTAATGTTGTGTAACATCTGCAAACAAGTTAGTTCCTGTTATATACTGTATGCATACATGCAGACATACATATATATATATATATAGAGAGAGAGAGAGAGAGAGAGAAATAATCAACTACTTCTGACCAATAAGAATCACCCTAAACAGGACTTTCTTCAAATGGGAACGCATGATGTCACACCTCCTGACATCTGACCCTCGGGGTCTTCACACACGGCACAAATAAAAAACAACCACGATTTGCCGTAAACAGAGTCTGAGGTGTCTTAATAAGACCATTCCACTGAACAATGTTACAGCCTTATAAGCACATGAGATTTCACGCTAGGGTTGATTTATCACGAGAGGCGGATTGCAGAGATAGCGAGCTCACACCGCACGCTTAGAGCTATTAAAACCCTGTATACAGAACCCCGACTCCCAGCACCGTGTCGGGAGTTCTCCGGCTACATCAGGTGGATCGGTGCAGTGAACCCTGGCCGTGAGAAACTCACGCCAGCTCCCCCGTGCATGCGAGACAGGCGGATTCCTCCCTCCTGCGTCTGTCAGCGAGTTAATAAAGGAACCGGTTCAGATATGAGGGCACGCTAAAGGACAGAGGAAAGGAGTCCGGCTCGAATATTACAATGGACTATTTAGACGAGCTTCGTGCTCGGTTCTTGTTCAGTTATTGACGCGATGAACAAAAAATCTTGAGAAAAGTAAGAAACCAACAGAATTCAAACGTTAAAAGTGGTCAAATGAAAGGTTTTATACACATACATACATACATATACATATATATACATATATATATACATACTGGTTCCACAGTCAGGGAACACTGGGTGTGAGGCAGGAACACACATTGTATGGAATGCCATGGGCGCGCACACACACACACACACACACACACACACACACACACACACAAGCCAAACACTAGGGGCAATTTAGCGTAGTTTTTGGGAGGTACACACCTCAGAGGAAACTGACGCACTCACAGGTAGGACGTGAACAGAAACTCCACACAGACAGTAACCCGAGCTCGGGATCGAACCGGGAAACCTGGAGCGAGGCGGAAACGCTACCCGCTGCACCACTTGTGCCTCTCCCACGTCTAATTTGTAGATGTTGAACAGGACACTAGAGGTCCAAGTGTATTATGGGCTGGCAAGGTAAGACTTTTAAAACAAACATGCTTTACAATAAGAGAAAAAAAATAAAAAATCACCGATCCCCACTGTTTGTCTCACTCGCACACTTCTTGGTTCTTCATTTGAAACCATCTTCTTTTTAATATTTTCAAGTAATTAAAGTGAAGAAGCCATTTCCTAGACTTTTCATCTTTTAATACCCACGTGAATACCTCGTTATTCCTCATAACTGAACAAAATATACATTACCCCCAGGCAGAAATAAGAGTCGTCATCGCAAGCTTACCTCCAACGTGGCCGATCTTGTTGGTGATGGCGTATCTGAGAACGCGCTCTTCTTTGACGTACATGGCAAACATGCGCTCGACGTTGAGCTGCAGCGTCTCAGCTCCAGCATGCGGTGTGTGACTGCAGTCGCTGTACGTGATGTTCTGTCTCAGCCGGAAGGTGAATTTTTCTGCTCCACTCTGCGTGGACACGATTGTAAACTCCCGTACCGAGCTGGACGTGATCACTACAGGCAGACAGCAGAGACAGGGGATTACTCCATATAGTCAAAATCCGTGAGCGGTTAACCCAGAAGACCACTTCCTCTACGTGACCTATGACGACCTGACACGGAAGGAGGCCGACGCAAAAAGAGCCGGGTTTGAACTTTAATTGCATCCTAAAACTGTATGTCAGCATGAAAAAAAAAAAACAACAGTTTATGCTTTGGGGCTCATCACAATGAAACACAGCTTCCTCTGACAGGAAGTTGGGAGGGCCATGTTTTTTATAGATGGACCATTCTCTGATCTCTTGATCCCTGTCTCCGAAAACCAAGGACTGGGTAGTAGGAAGCTACATCACACAGCAAGACATCCCGCATATGTAATAAAGAAAACTGTACAAGCATTGATATAGTGAAGGTTTCTGTAAAGAGATTTCTGGAAGGAGTCTCCAGTGTCAGCACTTTGTAACAGTCAGGGATAAAACTGTCATTTTAAGCTTCGCACCACGGGAAAGTCAGGGGAAAAATGATACGTCTGGCGATTACACGGTAACAAGCCGGATTTCGATATTCGTTTTTATACAGTTTAAAGCTGCTATAATTTAAGCGGTTGTTTTCGGGTGTTCCGCAACATTAAAGGTGACTATAAACAGAAAAAGTATGACACTTCATTCTTGAATGAATAGAAGATTGTAATCGTTGCAGAACCGCTGATGTGTAAGAGCAATAGATCACTTGTGGATGTGCTGTTCTAGGAAAATAATCAACTTCAGGGTGGTAAGAGTAAGTCTATTTCATGCGGGCCGCATCACACCGGCGCGTCGTCGGGAGATCTTACATGAAGGGTAATACTGGTAGGTCTCTGAAAAAGGCTCCATCTGAATGCTGGCACCAGGGGGCACGAACGGCACACTGCCCTCCAGATGAGTTTCCACATTCAGGTAGTTCTGGCTGTCCAACCCCCTGGCGCTCTGAACGATCGTGAGTCGTTGGTTGCCGGGGTAAAAGGTCACATCGGCATGGCGAATAAACTCAGCACCTGAGGGACAAAAAAAAAACAAAAAAACAAAAAAAAAAAAAACACACAGAACAGTTTTAATTCAACATGATGGTGTTTTTGCACTTTGGACTTCCCTGCAGTCGTGTTTATCACTGAACCCCAAAACATGCTCGATTTTACTACAATTTCATTTTTACGTTGCGTAATCAGACCCGGGTGAGGGTCACAACCCTTGTAACAGTTCTGGATAAAAATGAATAAAAGAACGAGTGATTTCAGAGCCAGCTTTTCATTTTCTCATTTTTCCCCACAAAGTAAAAACACACAGCCGTCTAACCACCTGACTTGACTTAGAGGTAGAGTGTGTCTTAATCAAACCTTGACTATCGGCCCTCGGGAGGGCGGTCTCTGGAGAAACCCCAGCTGTGAGGCACTCAGTTTATATTAGCGAGAGAGAAAATGCTCGGGACCTTAAGCGAGTCCCAGCGGGAGAGCAAATGTTAAACAAACACACAGCACAATAAAACTGGCAACGAGCAGCGGGGTTTCCTCTCTGGCGTTTAGGGGTGGAACAGTACGATAACTGTATAAGGCAGCAGCACAGCTCACAATCCTGGCTTATAACTTTACATGGTTGAAAACATGAAGTGCCATGTTTTAAAAAAACAACACTGAGTTCCATGATTCGTTTAGGAAAACTCATAGAACTCTTTAACGCAGACTTGTTAAGAGGGTTTTCTCCAGCCTCGAGAAGTTTATCCAAACAACACTGACGTCCATTTGTTCTCCAATATCCTGTTTTTAAAATAAAATCCAGTGGCACATACAACTGAGCTCTTAGTCATAACCTCTTGGTGTATATCAGGGACTGGGATCCTGTGGGACTTAACACAAAAAATTCAAAGTCTTGAGTCGAGAGAGGGCGAATTCTACTCTCGTGCAGATGGTTAGACGAAGTGGGAAGAAATTCCACGTTCATTAACGTAGGAGGGATGCGAATGGTCAAAAGTTCTTTGGAAGTGGGAGCAGTCCCATGCTAAGCTCAACACTGACGCTGTTAATCTGAGATTTCTCTCTCTCTCATTTCATCATGTCATACTGATAAACTATATGGCCAAACGTTTGTAGACACCTGATCAGAACATCTATATGTGCTTGATGAACATCCCATTCCAGATTCAGATCCACCTCTGCTGTTATAATAACCTCCAGTCTTCCGGGAAGGACACTCGAGTTCTTCCACTCCAACCTTGGCAGTCCACGTCTTGCATTCCAGGCACTGTCACGCTGGAACAGGTTTGGGCCTCTTGGTTCCAGTGATTGGGGAAGGCCTACATATGGGTGTGAAGATCAGGTGTCCACAAACCTTTTGGCCTTGTAGTGTATTTTGTCACATCCTTACCAGTGATGCTGAAGCCATTATGGCTGTTGGGAAGCTTGAGGGCAAAGAGCCACCCAAAAAGTCCACCGATGGGCGTGACCGGCATTAGTGCCCACCCCAAAGGTTCTGGGACTTCACTGATGGCCGTGTATGCTCGACCATCACCCACTACGATGTAAGCATGGAGGTCGTTGCTGTCCAGTCTCACTGGTGTCGAACCCACAGAAACCATCCCATTGACCTTTCCATTCACACGTTGAGGAGCACCTGTAAAAACAACAAAACAAGAAAGAAAGAAAAAGATCAAAAAGACAAATTCTGTTATTGCTCCTGAAGGTCCTCTGGTCGTTTTGAATTGTCTAGACGCAGCTGTTCGATGTTTTAATAAGTCCGTTATACACATCTTTTGGAAAAAGCGAATGCGTGCGTTATTGTCTGGACGTTTTGTCTAAATGTTGTTCTTTTCCCCGAGTAATTGGTCTGTATGTATTATTTCAATTTTCTCTCCAGCTTTGGTGTGAGAGAGGGATTTCTATAAAAGAAACAAAAAATTTTAACGAGTACTGAACAACTGTTTCCGTCCAGAAAGAGTGGCAGGTTTGTGTTTGGTGACAAAACTGCGCTGTGTCCGCGTTTCCTCTGCGCAGTCAGCCCACGCCCACGGGGAGTCCAAGAGCACACAAAGCCCCTTCTGTACACACACACATCCCACCGCCGAGTGAGATTTTACCCGGCACAGATGTCATGCAGCAACGCCCAACACGTTTTGACTGTAGCTTGTTTTGAAACGTTTGCTCTGGGGAGATGATCATCACAGGTAGAGAACCTCCTCGCAGGTTTCAAACCAGGACGTTTGTAAAGATGAGAACCGCTGAATGAGTCACAAGGAAGTTTTAGTTACGTCCTGAAAATCTAATAGATTCATTCGTCATTAAACCTCCAAAACCTGTCTCGCGGCTCCGAGTACCAACTGGAGACAAGGTGACATTGTGCGACGGGGCCGTGTTTGGCCGAGACCTGTCTGGATCCGTCAGGGGTCGTTAAAAAGGATCGGTCTATGGTGGAACGAAATTTGACTGAATAAACATTCGAAAATACAGAAACATCCATTTTCACATGAGGAATAATAATATTAGTAATATTCCTGATAAATATCGGAAGAACATGTGGCAGCTACAGTCTTTAACCCAAACTCAAATAAACGTTTTACCCAAATTCAAATTGGCCTTTTCTCCCAAACCCAAGCGGACTTTTTATTTAAACAAAGTCTTTTCCAGTTGGCTTTTGTACACAAACAAACCTGTCGTATTTTTAATCCAAACCCAACTCATTCTTTCACAGACGCAAACTCGAATTGACCTCGTAAACCAAAGCCGAGACGTTTTCATGCTAACGTTAACGTTATCCTTTCCTTTTATATGCACATTCAAACAGTCTTTTGCTATCCAAACTCAAGCCGACTCCCCCTCCACCTTGCCCCGCCCCGGCTCGCCCCGCCCCAAACCCATGACAAATATCTCAAATACAACAAAAAAGAAAGAAGTGCTTTTATTCAGCGCCTTCGTATAACCGATGGCTGTAAATCGTATTAAATAAGGCCTTTGTGCCGAGAGGTGTTGATACTGTATAACTGAAATCGACTGTTAATGTTACCGTTATAGTTATAACATGGCCTTGAGTTTCCGTGAGGATTCAAAACGACCCCTCTAAGGTGAGACCAAACTCAAAACTGACGTTAAGAAAATATAGAGAACGTACGCGGTGTAAACGGCTTCCGAACGAGTTCGGTCCGTTCTCACATGAGCAGTGAACGTCTTTATATTACCCAAAATGCAAAGGAAAATACTCTCTCTCAAACAAACATCCAAATCAGCCGAATCCAATCTGTTGTTCACCCAAACCCAAAGTCACGTTTTATTCCAAACGCAATTTCTTTTCTTTGTTCTTTACCCAAGCCGAGTCAGCTTGTTTTTAAAAACCAAAACCCAAATTACACATCCATCTATTCCTAAAACCCGAATCGTTCTTTTTACCCAAACCGAAGTCATCATTCATTTATTTATTTATTTATTTATTTATTTATTTGTTTACCAGATCCCAACTGGTATTTTAAAAAAAAAAACAACACCTCACCATCAGGAAGACAATAGCGTCCATTTCCGTAGAAACCGGTATGGCAGTGGCAGCAGTAGCCTGATGGGAAATTGGTGCAGTGAGCGTTCTGGCTGCAGGTCTGCTGGAAACGATCACAAGTCTCCTTGTTTTCAGTGGAATAATGAATCACTGAAGACAGAGAAGAGAAACAGATCGAAAAACAGAGAGGAGACAGACACAACACACAAAAGATAAAATAAGCCTTCACACATGAGCCTAAGTAGCGTTATAATCACACATTCGGGGCAACCAAATTTACTTGAGCACCAATCCGACGTCCTATAACCTGCCGATGAAGACAGATGTTGGCCGAGCGTTGTTAAGGAAGAGACATCTGTCATCCAGAAGAGAGATGAGAAACACTCCTGTCATCTGCTCCTGCTGCAAACAGTGATTTAGAGCGGAGCTGCTGGCCCCTGGCCAAATATGAGGCTCATGTCATAGTGGACATCTGGATGTGCGTCTCGCAGCAGTTGTTCAGGGTCACAGCTCACATTCACTTGTTTGAAGGACACCTACCGTGCTGAAGCCTCAGGAGAACATTTTAAAGCTGTAAGACCGACATATTAAGTGCAGGTTGCGCACTGGCCTTGAATTAGTGTTTCAGAGCGTTCTTTTTTTCTGACATTCTGATGTCTATTTAAAAGAATGAAGGAGAGAAGGACTGACTGAGGGGGAGGAGGAACAGCTGTTTGATTTTAAGAGCACATGGAATCCAAAGCCAGTAATAAGTTTCAAAATAAAAAAATAAAAAAAAGCAGAAAGAAGCGTAAGAAGAGCATAACTGCGTTTCCACAGTTTCAGCCTCACCTTCAGAGTTTACGTTTACGTTTTCTTCCACGGTCACCACTTCACCTTCAGGGCGGATGGGGTACGCTACCAGAAGAGTGTGCTTTGGGAACGGATGCACGGACTCGTCGATTTCATCCGGAGAAACATTTGTCTGAGCAG
This sequence comes from Ictalurus punctatus, assembly GCF_001660625.3. Lineage (NCBI taxonomy): Eukaryota > Metazoa > Chordata > Actinopteri > Siluriformes > Ictaluridae > Ictalurus > Ictalurus punctatus. The sequence goes on from NC_030424.2 coordinate 657,794, forward strand.
TGTGGTCAGGGCTGAGAGTTACATCCCCGCTCAGCAGAGACGCATCGCGGCCCGCCTGAGGGAATTCTGTAGCATCTGGATTCTGGAAATCTGGATCAATGTTGTATTCTGTCTCTTCGTCGAAAGAGTCGTTGGCGTCGTCATACTCTTCTGTAGGGTACTCGGGGGTGGTCTGGAACTCGACCGCTTGGTTCTTTGGGACCGTGGTGGGTAAATGACCCGGAGCTTCTGCTGGAATTACATTATCGAATGTGTTCGCGTTTCCGATGTGGAAGAGCCAAACGCCAGGCACGCCGGTGTTACCCGTCCTGAAGGGAGATTATTAGACAGTATTACGTATGCACGATGGGCAGAGATGTTCAGGTCAGTCTCGGGAGACTCGGGAGAAACAAAGAATTAAAATAAACCAAAAATCCAACAGTGAATTGAATTGCTTACTGGTACAAGTTCTTGACAGACTGCTCTTTGTTGGTGAGGCTGAAGTAAGGTCCCTCGGTGCGTGTGAAGAAAAGATACGGGATCTCTCCCCTGGTGAAGCCGACCCGCGCAGGCAGCTCGATCTCCACGTTGAACATCTCTTTAGGACGCGTTCCAAAGAACTGCAGTCCATCCTCCGGGTAAAGGAAAAGCGCGTAGGTGTTCTCCTCGTCGTAAGCAACCACCGCCTGGAATGTGTTAACCTGCCAAATGAGAGGAAGAAGATCGGCATCAGTCTATAATTCAAATGTAAATGTTAGTGCCTTATCTTATCCTCAGGGTGAACCGAGTTTGCTTGAGGAACAAAAGCTCCGTCACGGCTTGTGTTTATCCGAGGGCTAATGAATAGTTCACACAACAACACATTTCAATGAGTTTATCCAGACTGTAAACTTTCGTGTCTTTTATTACTTGTTTACGATAGCTTCAAAGCAGTCCCACTAAGACTTCGTAAGCCCATATTTTGGCCTTTTCTCCAAGTTCACATTTTAAACCCTTGATTTTATTTGGTCTGGTAACTCAGCAAATGTGTCCCCTCTGGGTTCCTGTCCTCGTCTTTTCCCTCCGCTCTGCTTTTTTCACACCCTCTTAAGCGACCACTTTAGACCTCTGTTTGAAGTGCTGCCTCGTCCTGGCCAGCCCGGTTCCGCGCGTCCTTTTCAAGATCGTGTCATTAAATTCTCTGAAAGCCGAGATCAGAGACATGACTCCGTCCCGATCCGTGGCCACAGACGGCTTTGAGTGACCACCCACTACTTCCAGAGTGGTGGCTACGCTAATCATCAAGTAAACTTGCTAACAAAACAAGAGTATTGTTTTAGCACGGATTCACAATCCACGCTTTTTGACCTGCACCCCCTGCCTTCTTCGGGTTCCGTCTGAAACACCTCGTGCCCTTCTTGGGTATTTTACCTCCATTATCACCATCACAAAAGAACCTGCAAGGACCCCCCACAACTGCTGCATATGGCGTTGAAAGAGCCCCAGGCTACCTAATTCCACAGCATACACCTTTCCATCCCCCGAGGGGAAAAAAAACCCCAACCCTCGTCCCCGAATCCTTAATTACAAGACCACACTGCCTCCAAGCTCTGCAGGAACACACCCATAAACAAGATTGTTTAAAGATGTTATTGTAAATAATTAGGCACCCACTTGTGGCAAGACTGAGACATGCCCAGGATGATACCACAGGGAACAGCGCCGTAATTGAAAGACAGAAAGCTCGGCACGGCTTGATCTGAACTTCCATTGCTTATTTGTTCAAGGAATAACACCTCCATATGGCTTCCCACTTCCATCTCCTCTGCGACAGACACGAGACGGACGTTCGGGGGCCGGAAACTGCAGCTACAATAAAGAGGATAGAGTCCCAAAAGAAAACACACGGGACCGTCTAGATTGGCCACCCCCACACCCCCATAAGGAGCATCCGAAAAGCTTGAGCGAACGCTGACACCCGGTGAATTAACTGCAGGATGTGCTTCCTGCAAACATCCCCCATGGCTCGGAGATCTTATATCGTAATTCATTGTCGAGCAGCAAGCAAACAGTGTCAGCAATCGTAAACAGAGCCGACCGAGCCTCCACGGGAGGACGCCCGGCTCCGTCGCAACCTCCAACATCGGCGTTCTCACCTGTTCGTGCCTCAAGAGACGACCGCGCTCGGTGTACGTTAAAGCGATTTATTTACAGACACAACGCTGTCTGCAGATGTGACGGATTATATGTCTGGTATCGAGGACGTTCTCGTCAACAAGCTGTCCGGATCGACCGAGTAATCACTCACGCTCTGTTTACGTACCGACTAAAGTCTCCACTGCACTTATATGGATATATACATATCAGAGGAACACCCGGGCTGTTATCTGAACCAGTAAATAACCAAAGAAAATGTTTAATCTGCGGCACAGCTGTTTCTTCCTGTTGGCCTGGAGGTGTGAGCCAAACAGCGCGAATAACAGGATAGTCCCATTCAATCCATCATGCTGGAAAGACTTCCATGTTTCTTAGCGTTTCTTAGAATACTATCCAGAGCTGAAATCAATATTTATACACTCTTGGCCACAACCAAAGACCTCAGCATATGGACGCCAAACTGTTGCTGAATGCATTGAGTCTTGCGCAATAAAGAAAAACACATTAATAAACAGCATGTGGCTTTCAAAAATCAGACCACTGGCGCTACAGAGCTCCTCATCGCAAGTAAAGAGTTGATAATCCCTAGCTATTAGAGACGGAGAAAGAGTACACGCAAGCCATCATGTCCTCTTCTTTCCCACCACTTTTTCCTGAGAGCTGCACAAGGAAATTAGAGGCTGCAGGGATTTCGGGACAGATTAGTAGTTAGTACGGAGCAGCACAGGTGCCCCGTGGGCCTGCAATTACAGCAAAGGAGAGGAATTAAGCCGGGGGAGACGACTGACGGCTGACGCTGATAACCTACACCTTTTAAAAGGTTAGCGCAAAGCTCAGAGCTTCAGGGTCGCATAGTTCTCCCCGCCCGGTAAGATTCCCAAGATGTAATCGGAGCAGCTCTTGTTTATTATTCGTCAGGTATATAAGCTTTGCTAGACTTTAGCTTTGACTGAACGTCTTGCGGTGTCTACAGTTACGTACGACACACGCACATCGGTGCACTCGCTAGCTCTCTTTGTGATTAAGTCATCGTTTGAATGATTTATTTTGACGTGCTGTGACGAATTAAGATGAATTAAGACGCCGTATCGCACGACCTCACACACGGAGAAGAGGAAAAGGGGAGAAACAACGTCGGAAAGCTTCAAATGAACAAACGCATGTAGTGAAAAGGAACACGCTTGTGCTAAACACGTCGTTATTATTATGTGCCGAATATTAAATTCCCGGCTACCAAGCGAACGCTGACGGAACGTCTGGAATAAATGAATGGAGTGTGCGATGGTTTACACGTAGAGCACGTTTATCATGTTATTATCGTACCGGCGGAAGAACGGAAACGTTGCCATGAGTAATTAACCAGCCATTAATACTGCTATTAAAAGAACACACTGTACTCCTTTTACCTTAATATGATTAAAGTTCTGTATGAAATAGCAGGGATTTTTGAATATGATTACAGTACATAAATTGGTAAAACCAAACTACATTGGTCGAAGAACCAGAAATGAATATGATTCCTATTACATCATGAAACCTGCAGTCTTAATTCCACTGCAAATCTACTACTGGATCATTATTCGAATAGTCCAGCGACACCCAATCTGGCAACCCGCTTTACCAACAGGCACTGATTAGAACGTTCAGAGAGATTTTTTTTTTCCTTTTTAAAAAAAAAATTGACATGCAATAAATACTTCAGATCCTTCCTCACCTCTCTGGATGACTCGGAGGTGCGTGTGACCGCTGTGTAAGCAGCTACGTTTTCCCACGTGGCGATGATGGCGTGAGTTGGTGTAAACTGTGTGTCTGGAAACCCTTTCCGGACCTCAGCAGCTATTCGATTCAGGACGCCTGGGGATTCGGTCTGCCGATAGTAGATTGCTCCTTTTCCGTTACTGGTGTCTATGTCAGCGAGGAAGGGTGCGATTACTGGGAATTCGGTGGGGAAACCGTCATCGACGTACTGCTTCTCCATAGGAAGGTCATGAGGTGAGATGATGCCGTTGGTGGCCACCTGGAGTGACAGAATATTCCAGTGAAAATCATTCATTCATTACATTCGTCCTACTACATTCATTTCCTCTAAAGAGAAATCTCTCAACTTGACCTTTTTCTTTTACTCATTTCATCTTGAGTATCCGTGTCCTCCTAGTCAGGGCGATCGAATGAATAAATGTAAATCTCACATCTGGAGAACCTGGAAAACCAAATTCTCCACCATAATATGTGGTTTCTGCAAAAGGCTTCTGGTTTCCTTTCTGGTCCATTTACAGCTAAACCGAGGGTGATGATTTATGGAAAAACTATCCAGGCGGGTTTTTTTTTAAAAAGCAAAAAAAAAAAAAAAAAAAAAAAAAAGATGATCTGACTCAAAAACCAATTGTCTAACCTCAGTTTATGATCTAATTAAAGCGTATTAAAGCTTTCGGAAATTGTTTGACCTCCACGTGGAGCATATAGTCACGGTCACATTTTGGTGTGCAATAAATGACTAACACACTGACACACACTGACACACACTGACACACACTGACACACACTGACACACACTGACCAAACCGTCAGCAGGACTTCTTTTCCACCAGATGTTTGACTAGGAAAAATAAAATAAAAATCCATCCATCCGTCTTCTATACCGCTTTATCCTTTTCAGGGTCACGGGGAACCTGGAGCCTATCCCAGGGAGCATGGGGCACAAGGCGGGGTACACCCTGGACAGGGTGCTAATCCATCACAGGGCACACAATCACATACACACTCACACACACATTCACACACTACGGACACTTTAGACACACCAATCAGCCTACCATGCATGTGTTTGGACTGGGGGAGGAAACCGGAGTACCCAGAGGAAACCCCCGCAGCACGGCGAGAACACGCAAACTCCACACACACAGGGCCACGGTGGGAATCGAACCCCCGACCCTGGAGGTGTGAGGAGAACGAACTAAAACACTAAAGTCACACAATTTATTCATTGTGTCCTTAGTAACCACTTCACTGCAGTCAAAATAAAAACCCCACCAACTGTAAATGTAACAAAATGTGGACAACCTGGAAAATGGAAAACATAAATCATATTTGTGACAAATTCTGCAAAATAATACGTGGTTCACTCAAAATGTTCCTGGTTTCCTTTTGGGAACATAAACTACAGAACAGGGAGAAGAAGAATTAGGGGGTAAAAACACTCACTAAGGCAAATGCCTTTAAAAAAAAAAACCCCAACATTATATATATATAAAAAGCTCAACCTCAACACGGAGTCAGGGATCCTCCCAAATAAATGAGTGAAAAAAAAACACCAAGCCCATGAGTCAGATGTTCAGCAAGGCTTTTTGCACCAGATGTGTGATTACGCAACAAACAAACAAACAACAACAATAATAAATCACATAAGAAAGGAAATATTCTGTTTGAAAACTTTAATTCATATAATAATAATAATAATAATAATAATAATAACTGTACAATGATAATACATGAATACACTAACAGTTCCTGTGAATTTCACACAGTAAGGGCTTTAGAATAAAACCCAGCCCAGTTGCTTAAGCCTGCAATGTCTCTGTTTTTTCCCAAATGAAATGAGAAATCGTGTTTAAACTCACATATAACTTGCTGAACGAGGTGTCGTAGAAGTGCATGGGTCTGCTCAGAGACATCACCTCTGAAGTTTCATCATCTCCTTCCTGCAGAGTCCAATCCCCGTTCAGAGTCCCGTAGGGGAAAAGCTCCTCTCTCTGAACAGCGCTCACCTGATGCAGGATGCAGGACAGATGGAGCACAAACACCACTGCTTTCTTCCACATGGTCACAACCTTCTCAGTGTATCAGCTATACATGGAGCTCCTCTCCCAGCCTGTCCACTCAGCTCTGAGATGCTCCTGCTCTCACACCGCAGAGGAATTCGAGCTGGGATGAAGCTCCGCAGAGTTGCCAGATTGGTATAAACCCTCATATTGAATTTAGGGGGCGGTATAAAACAGGGCGGGGCTTACACACATTAATTACTCACGCACCACCAGTTCCCTAGCCGGCCACAGAGTGACGTCACAGCAACATGGCCGCCCAGACTGTGAACAGTGTAAAGTTCCCCTTTCTCTACTTTTAAAGTAGTTTATAACAATATTGGCTTTCGATTAATAAATATACAGACCCAGTACTTGGTTATATCGATAACATTGCATTGAGAAGGTAACCATCACTGCAGAAAAAAAACAATAGAACCACTAATAGAATTTCTTACACAATGTTTTAATGGTTATAATGGGAATTGTATTCTTTTTAATGGAAAGTCTACTGGTCCCTGTGGGCCTCTACTGGTAACTTGTTGCCTACTATTGGTGGCATGTCTAGTGGATACCATTAAGAATGAATAACGATAATGGTTTTAATGGTTAGCTGAGAGTTTGTAGTGGCATTTGTAGTGGAATTTGTATTCTTTAGTTTCTATTGTCTGTTTGTTCTTTTCAGAAGGGTTAACTAACGCTAGCTGACTAGCTTGTTGCTAGCACGGTTGCTTGTAAAAATAGCAGAAAATACAGTATCGGTTAATAAAATGCATCCCACACAATTGAAGCTAAAAAATAATTTAAAATGTCAGTAAGTGCATATCAAGTGTTAAGCGCTTTATGGAATGTAGCTGAGCTAAAGTGATCTTTCTAAATATTATTATTTAAAATATCAATCACGGATATTTGGTGTACTTGTGAGGACTTTATCCAATCTGGCAACCCCGAGGGGCCTGGGCGGAGTTACCCAAATATCCCACGCGGCGATTGGTCGTGCTTCCTTTAACTTCCTATACTTAGCAACTTCGAGCTCTCAGAAGTCAGAAGTTTCTAAAACTTTCAAAAACTTGACTTTTTACTGTATTATTACACACAAAAAATACCAGTAAACAGAAAACGCGCTTTAATGGCTTTTAAAATGAATAAAAACTTAATGACATGTAACTTCCGTCGGCGTTAACGGCTCGCAAATGACGTTCCTCTTGGGGGCGTGGCCTGAGATAAGAGAGCCCGCCCACACTCGGACTGAACAAGGGAATTTAATGTTAAATAGACTTTCCTGTATTGGTTATAATCACTGTTATATGAGTAGCTATGATTAGCAGCATTAAAAAATGTACATATGAAATTATAATAAATTATTAATAAATACATAAAATTAATTATTGAATAAAACAAAAGCAAAAACAAAACAGAATAACCACAAGCCCCAGGGATAATGCTGACTCCATCTGGATGTTATTAGCATTTGGATTAAAAAAAGTTTTCAAACTTCAGCAGAGTTTTTCATTTGCTTCTTGGAAAACCTCGTTTTGGAAAGGATTTCCTACATTATTCTTACTTTCCCGTTACGAAATCTCACATATGAGCCAACCATGAGTTAATTTCTAATACGAATACATATTATCAATCATTACCAAGTAACCATTATATATATATGAATATATTTAGCGTAGTACTAATATTACTGATCCTAATAACGGTGTTAATGTAATCCAATATAATTTGGAAAAGGTCAGTCACTGTCAGATGAAGATGTGTTACATTTTCACCGATTAATTAATGTGAAATGATTATTATGTGAAATGTGAAGAAAGGACTTTAAAATGATGCCATTTGTATGTAAACACATCGTTTTTCATGATTGGATTATTGTAAATCAGTGAGGAAGCGCCACTTTGGTGTTAAACAATTAGCTTGTGCTGCCATCATGTGGCTTATTCAGTGTGACATTTATACTAGTTACAGATAATGTAGGACTTCTTTTTATTTCAACAGTGCAAATAAATACAGATTACACACGGACAAAAATCAAAACAACGAAGACACATAAATCAGGGGAATTGTAAATGCTAAAAATGGTCAGAAGTTTGTGGACACCTGCCTATTACACCCATATGTGATTATTCTCCAAACTGTTTCCACACAATTGTACAGAAATCTTTGTACGCTGTATTATTACAATTTCCCTTCAGTGGAACTAAGAGGCTCAAACCTGTTCCAGCATGGCAACGCCCCTGTGCACAAAGCGAGCTCTGTGAAGGCCCGGTTTGAGTAGAAGAATGTTGGAGTAGAAGAACTCGAGTGTCCTGCACAGAACCCTGACCTCAACCCCACTGAACACCTTAGGGATGAACTGGAACGCCGACTGCACCCCAGACCTCCACACCCAACATCAGCGCCTGACCTCACTAACGCTCTTGTAGCTGAATGATCACAAATCCCCACAGCCACACTCCAAAATCTAGTGGAAATCCTTCCCAGAAGAGTGGCGCTTATTATAACAGCAAAGACAGAATAAATCTGGAATGGGATGCTCAACAAGCACATATAGGTGTTTGGGTCGGGTGTCCAAAAACTTTTGGCTAAAGTCAGTCCCAGCGGATTAAAAACAAACAAACAAAAGCACATTCTTGAAAATAACTTGGTACATGAAAACACTGTATAAATTAAAAAATGTTAAACCTATATTACAGACAATAATCTAGGTGTACAACGTCCCAACGGTTAAAAAAGAACATTCCAGGATTTTCCATCCATCCATCTTCTCTACCGCTTATCCTTCCTTCAGGGTCACGGGGAAACCTGGAGCCTATCCCACGGAGCATCGTGCACAAGGCAGGGTACACGCTGGACAGGGTGCCAATCCATCGCAGCATTCCAGGATTTTATTACAGAGATTTCCATCGATCAATTTGCAACTGATTTGCCTGGAGCGGCCGGGTTTCAATTTTTCTCTCTTTTTTAAAGGTCATGGCATTTTACATCAGGCAAAATCAGCTCCAGCACAACGTCTCTGCTCTAACACGCGCCGTAAACCCATCCATCTCACAATAAACTCCTTTAATGTTCAAGGCTTCATAATTATAACTCGGCTTTCGAGGTCTGCGATCACAGACTGCAGTTGCTATGATCCAGCTCCAGGTGGCGTCGCAGGAAAGCAAATGGTTCTGACCAAACACATCTTGCCAACCATCTTGCAAGGTAACGTTCAGGAGCGTTAAATCGCTGAAATTTCAGATCCTATTAAAGTGTATATTGCTGTGCATATAACATATCTACATCCGACAGTGACTGACCTTTGTTTTTTTTTGTTTTCCTGCATGAAAAGTACACACACAGCTCTCTAGAGACACAAGATTTCATCCCACTGTGTACGTTGAGATGGATGGGACAATAAAAGATGGCTTAGTTTGATAGGAAACGAGGATCAAAGTGCTTCCTTGAGCTTAACTCCTCCGAGTTTACAGCCCATAGCTTGGTATCACGGGATGTTTTGGATTTTCACGGATTGAAAGCAGATGTGTATGTTGGAAGTCACGTGAATGGTAACAGAGCTCCAAATTGGTTTGTACACGTTTAGCAAAAAAGGTTTTGATACCGTGCGATGGAGGGAAATTCGTTGTCTTGCAACAAGTGCCAAACCAAAAAGAATCGTTTGAAACGACTCTTTAAATGATTCTGTAAATAACAATATACAGTACAACAGGTTCCATACATACCCTTTAATGATTCCACAACGATTTATAGTTATGTGTGTAACACTGGATAACTAGAAATCTTCAAGTCACGTACGGACAGTATGACGCTCTACTTTGATACTGTTGTCATCCAGCCAACCTTCTACCACTGGGATCCTGAATGACAGGAAAATCCTAGTTATGCCGTTCTATCTACCAGGGGTGGTGGTAAGGAGATTCACCTGAATAACCTATGCCACAGTGTCATGAAGAATAGACCAGATCACCTTAAAGGTGTTGAAGGATGACCGCTGCACTGACGCCACTGAGAGTGGTGGTTATTAACCTTGCAAAACATCGAGAAGGTTCACGGTGACACCAAGACTCATAGAATGGCATATCACAGTATGGGTTTGGCTTCCAGCCCATCAAGACCAAGATAATGACATCCACCACCCTGTGAGACAGTCTCTGTTTAGACAGGGAAGGTGAACAGTTGGTCTGATGATCGAATCGCCACCATGTGGTCCAAATAGTACCATGGAGGATGTACTCTCAGCGGGTCTTGGAATGTTGCACGGTCAATAGATTGGTGGGTGATTATGACTTTGGAATGACGTCAATAAGGAGTCATGCGTCTATCATCCAGAGTGCAGGCAGATCCGATTTCTGAACTGAAAAGACAAACTGAAGCTCTCAAATGACTCGATTGACTTTTCACGGTTGCCTTTAACCCATGAAGAACCCCTTTTTCCTAGAGCGCACATTTAAAATATGAACTTCCTTTGACAAATAGTGTTACCGAGCCAAACCTAAACAAACCTAAAGAATCCGGATATGTTTTGAAATCATTTCTGCACAAAACGTTTCAATTTCACTTTTAATTTTGGTTTAAAATGAATTTAAATTTAATTCAACACTAAAAACAACAACAACAAAAACACTAACACACTGAAGATGGTACAGTGTAATCATGTTTAATTTACTATTTAAATTTACTATTTATTTAAATTTACTATTTATTTAAATTGACTATTTATTTAAATTTACTTGTTGGGAAACCTGACTAGTTTGTAGATTGTTATTTACTGTTGTTGTTTTAATTTCACCTGCAGTGTCTTGCCTGCATATCCGAGATCGGGGCGGAGTTAGAGAGAAAGGGGCGGAGTTACAATGTGATTGGGAGGGGGAAAACAACGCAAACCTAAACTCGCTACAATCTGGCAACCTGGTCAATCATTTTTGTCAGTGAAAGTCGGCACGGAGCTCACTCACCAGGAGCGCGCGCGCACCCGGGAACATCAGCACCGCTGGAATGACACGTTTTTGACGCGATCATGGATAAAGCAACACGTGAATTGATGTTTTTTGATCACCTGTACGGATTCCGAGCGTTTTTACTGCTGATGTGTTATTAACGTTTATGTTTTATGACGTTTCTGGTTGAATAACTTCTCATTTGATTCGAATCTCCGCGCCACGGTGTCTTTAGGAGCCCAAAGTTCTACCGGTTCCATGTAGGCGACCTGTTGGAGTTTCACGCTTTGAATAGCGTGTAAAAACAAACAAACAAACAAAACAACAATAAAAACTGAAATCCAGAAGATTTCCCGGTCGTGAATGGACGTTATGGTCGCGGGGAACGAGAGCTGTTATAAGACGCAGAACGTGGAGAATAACGCGAGCCCGGTGATCAGCGCGCTCATGTTCGCGGCGGGTGTGCTGGGAAACGCGGCGGCGCTCCTGCTGATCGAAGTGCGCAGACGGAAAGAGCGCAGCCGCAAGCAGCACGAGCATCAGAGGCGCACCTTGTTCCACGTGCTTGTGACCGCGCTTGTGGTAACCGACTTGGCGGGCACGTGCCTGGTCAGCCCTCTCGTGCAAGCCGCGCACGCGCTCAACACCACGCTGATTGCCATGAGCGACAACAAGGGCGCGTGCCACTACTTCGGCTTCGCCATGACCTTCTTCAGCCTGGCCACGCTCTCGCTGCTGCTCGCCATGGCGCTCGAGCGCTACCTTTCCATCGGCTTCCCGTACCTGTACGGGCGGCGCGTGAGCACGCGCTGCGGCTACGTCGCCATCCCGTGCATGTACGCGCTGTGCGCGCTCTTCTGCTGCTTGCCCTTCGCGGGGTTCGGCAGATATGTGCAGTACTGCCCCGGCACCTGGTGCTTCATCGACATGAACCCGAAACGCAGCGCGGACCGGGTGTTCGCCAACGTCTACGCCACCGTCATGCTGCTCATGGTGCTCGCGATAGCCGCGTGCAACTGCTTCGTGGCTTATCACCTGGTGCTGATGTACCGAAGGCGCACGGTGAACCGAGGAAGCTCGGTCACGCGCAGACCCTTTTCTCTCTCACAGGAAGTGGAGTATCTCATCCTATTAGTCATCATGACGGTTATATTTGTCATATGCAGCCTGCCGTTAATGGTAAGTATCAATCATATACTAAACGACCCCCCCCCCCCCCCCCCCCAAAAGGTCTTCCTGTTCCCTGTTTCCTACAAGTGCATTATGTGGACTCTGCATGCTGTAGATCTGTGCTTCTCCAAAGTGGGGTTCCTGAAGCGTAGCCAAACAAACAACCCACCAACACCCCTTTATCAGTGCTGTTATATTTATTATGAAGGGTTTAAAAAAAACAAAAAAAAAACAACTTTTTTTCTGGTTTCTTCAATTTAATGGGTTTAATCCAAATCTCAATAACAAATAGGTCTATAAAAAGTAAACCTGGGCCCAATCTCTTCAGAAATTTCAGGAATAGCCTCTTAACTAATGAGGCAAATATGTAAATCGTTAGACTTTGATGAAATAAATTTGTACTGAGCAGATCTGTGGAGTTTAGCTTTCGGCTAAACGTCTCTGGCTGCAACAAAAAAAAGTTTGAGAATGTCTGCCATAGAGTGGGGAAAAGTCTCATAAGATTAAATCTTGTTCCCTGTTTCCCACAAACTGAATTTTGTGTGTTCTGCATCCCCCAGGCTGCATCATTTTGGATTTACTGAAGTGCATTGTGGGATTTCAGGAGTAGATATTTTAAGCTACACTTGGGTCTGAAATGGTGCTCAACACACTATTCTGTAAAAAACAACAACAACAACAGATGCATTACCGGTGTTCTGTGTCTGTTTTCCGTGGACACGCACCTATCGCAGTGCATTATGGGATTTCATTAGTGCGCCTGATATTTTACACTGCTCCCTCTTTACTACGTTGTGCACGGCCGTTTTGATAAACGTGACTGGAAGCCTTTTGCCTGTTTATTGGAGCTGGGGAGCGTTTTACTTCCTGAACAGAACACAGTAGGTCCAAGTCGACGTTGTTTATAGGCCGACTTGTGTTTGAGGTTTGGGTTAAAACTGTCCGTGACTACTCATATCGGATAATATATATAATATATATATATATATATATATATATATATATATATATATATACAATAAATAACGTCATGATAAATGTAACGGAGGTTTGTGATTTCCAGCACTGTACGAAAATTGAAATCGCAGGTCCCTTGAGCGTTGTTTTTGTTTTTATTTAAATTTTTTTTATATATATTAACGGACCCCACGTTTGAAGGGACACAATCTATGTTTTTTTTAGAAACGATGCATGAAACGTATGTAAATAATAGACTTTATTGTGAATAGCGCGCTCCAGATATTATCATCACTGATCACAACGATGTATCGTAATTACTCGACGGTTAGGAGTCCAAATCCAAAAAACTGCTAGTGATGCTCTGTAGTTCCTTTGAGAAAAGCCCCTTAAAACTTATCTGCCCCAGTGGTATTTATCCTATGCTGCACCCTGACCTCAGGGGACATGTAATGAGAAGTAAGCAGAACTCCATAAAGCTTTCTTTCAGACAGTTTGGCAAAACACACACTTTGTGTGTGCCTAGAGCATCCATGAACACACACACACACACACACAAACACTCAGTCACGCACAGATGTTTAGTTAACCTTAAACCGGCCCATTTGTTGTGCAGAGCAGATGGGGGGGGGGGGGGGGGGGGGCTGATGTAAATAGTGCGTTTTGAGGGAAGAATTAAAGAATGCTTAAGGAAAAGGGATAATTAACCCATACTTACTGTCTATAGTAAGTATTATATAATATATAACTGTAGTAAGTTATAATATATATATACACACACACACACACACACACACACATATATATATACTGTATATGGGTGATTCCACATTTTACCTTCATTACAGCCAGTGAGCATGAATAATTAATAGAAGGAGAAGCTTTTACTGGCAACGTATATATTACAGCACAGTGACATTCCTTTTTTCACATATCCCAGCTTGTGAGGAAGTTGGGGTCAGAGTGCAGGGTCACTCGGCCCCTATATGCAGGGACACCCTGATCCTACACTCTGACACAGCGCACTGGAGCAGAGAGGGTTACGGGTGTTGCTCAAGGGCCCAACCGTGGCAGCTTGAACCCCCGATCCTCTGATCACTAACCCAGGTTGTAAATTATAGGTACAGCTTTTCAGTGATCTTGGCTGATGAGGACGCTTTGAAAGTACAAGCAAATTGTCACCAAATGCGTGGATCAAAAGTAAATGATTAATTAAAACATTTAAATGTAATGACATCATTGCAGTGTCCTTAAATAGCGTCGAGGCAAGTGAAGCACACTGTGCGTTTTTTAATAGTGTTTTGCGACTGTTGCTCGTCAGACTGTACGCACATCGTCCCCGCTGGAGGCCGAGTCACACTGTAGGATCTCAGTTATCTTTAATGTCAGACGCTCAGGACGTGAAAAACCGACGCACACAAGAAGACTCGTACGGAGTCGGAGGAGAAGCCACACTGCAGGACTGTGCCTCGAATCGCCTGACACTGCCCGAATTTCATCAGAGGAAAAATGGGATCGCAACGACGGCCATTAATCGGCTGTCGGGGAACACGTCAAACTAGCCATCAAAGATTACAGATTTTGGCCTAGGATTATAGGAATCTTTCAGAATTCTCGACCAAAATGTCGTTTCGGGAAGGAAATGAGATTCCTGTGTGAGATGCGTTAACGTGCGTTCTTTAAGGGAAAATGCATCCTTTCCAAATTCAGTGTTGCATAATGAGGGGGAAATAAAGCTTAAATCAAAACCTTTTGAAGATTTTGAAAAGGATGAAATGGTACCCCAATCCTGGAATCACCCAGACACAGTCTCTTCACTGAAGTGTGAATTTAGTAAAGTAGTGCCGGCTAGAACAGAAGATATTTGTCATTAGACCAAAAAAATATATAATCTGGTGACTTATTTTGCATGCAGAACCGTTCTCATACGCTCATCATCAGTGAGGTTTAAGAAGGTGTGGTGTTTTATGTCTCATTTCTTATCTCAGCACAGGGAAAGTTGTTAGTGTGTCAAACGATAAGCGCTCATACATAGACACCGCAGACAGAGATTAGATTCTGGATTATGATACACAATATGTTGCACGTACAGGTTTGCTAACAAACTGCCAGCTAAACAGTAGTAACAGCAACAGTTAGATTATATTTTTATTTAATGGAAATATATATATATATATATATATATATATATATATATATATATATATATATATATATATATATATATATATATATATAATCTCAGATTACAAATATTATATCATCATATCGCCCAGACCTATTCCTCCTTGCCTTCTCGGCCTTCAGCACAGTTTGATGCAGCTTATTGATTTTTGAAATATTTCTAATTGGCACTTAAAAGCTGCAGGCACACGACCCAAAACGATCCGTGACACTAATGATGGGGAAAATCGCGGCTCCGATTACGTTGCGTTATGTGTGTGGGAAGTGATTTCGAATATTGCAGCCTATCAAAATCTGATTTAAAGCAATATCGGGGCAAATGGTGCACTCGTACTCGCTCGTACGAAGGCACTTGTCTACTTTCAGAGTTGAAAGCATCGAACAGCTTTACAGTAAAGGGGTGATGACCAGAAACATGTGATTTGAAAAATTCTTAAACTCTGGTAGCCGTAATCTTTCCTTACTTGTTAGCTGTACTGCATTGATCAGGTCAGCTTCAGTGCAGTGGGGGCTGAACGATTATCAGAAGGTCAGGGGTTCAAGCCCCGGCACTGTTGGGCCCTTGAGGAAGGTCTTTAACCCTCTCCGCTCCAGGGGTGCCGTATCATGGCTGAACTCTGGGATGTTTTTTTTTTGTTGTTGCATGAATTCGTCTTTCACACCGATGTTGTCGTGTAGGTGTTATGCTTTAATATACTTTATTTTAACGTCTAGAGCAGGGGATGTATATATGTAAATTATTTAGCCGGTTATAATTCACATACATTCTGCAAGCTCGTACCTCTCTCCGGTCGACGCCGAATCCGTGACACTAATCAAAAGTGTTGACGTGAAGCGCCATGTCATATTTAGCATAAACTAATCGATGGTTACGCACGAAAAGGTCGCTGCTGTCACCTTTCAGTCACGATAGTCGCTTCTCTGAACTTTCAGATTTCACGTAGCTGTACGTTCACTAATTTGAGTCGAATCCCCTCGGTTTAGAAGGTTGCTGGATAAATCTGAAATCACGTCACTAGATTCTAAACTTAATTCGATTCCACACCAAACAGCTGCGAGTCTGTTGCATAAACTTAGGTTTGCTGCGGATGCCGAACAGCACGTACTGCTCTTCCCCCAAGCTTTTCCCCGTTCTTTTTCATTGCCGAGGGCTAGAGTGAAGCTCTGC
The DNA here is from genome assembly GCF_001660625.3 of Ictalurus punctatus. Taxonomy (NCBI): domain Eukaryota; kingdom Metazoa; phylum Chordata; class Actinopteri; order Siluriformes; family Ictaluridae; genus Ictalurus; species Ictalurus punctatus. The sequence continues at coordinate 674,125 of NC_030424.2, forward strand.
AGATCTTTTTCTGATTATGTCACGCAGGGAAAGTGCAGAATGAGAGCCATCCATGACTAGACCAGACAAGAAGACTTGTTGAGTCTGATTTCCAGAAGGTAGCTCTGAAGGAAATGTTTCCTCGCCAGAGAAACCTGGCGCACTGTAACATGATTAAGAATGACTCATTAATGAGTTGATCATCTGTATGTATAGTACGCGTGATGGGGTAAAACGTTCGTCAGACCTGTACACGTGAGTGCATAAATGTTCAGCTCGTTACTGGGTCATGCCGAAATGTCGTGCAAAATGCTACCTCCCAGTAGAGTATGTAATGGAATGGTTCCTGGCCTCCTTACAAACACAAACACACAAACGCACCATTCTCATGACACTGATAACCTTTAGATAACCTTTGGAGTGAGTTTGAGGGGAACAGGAATCTGTGTGGCAATATTACGGGAAAAAAAACGGATTAAAACTCGTCTCATTTTAGAAGGACGGACTACTTTCAGCTCGACCGATCAGCTCTGTGATCCAGAACGTTTAACAACAGACGTTGTCACGAAGTTTTACAGATCCCAAATGAGCAAACCAGACGCGAGAATGGCACGATGGGACATTTACTCAGCGCTGTTTACGTTTAAACACTGGCCATGAACAGTGCACGTATTCATATTCATGCATTCATGCTACTAGGCTCGATCTTTGTGATGATAGCTAGTTGATTTTAAAACAAAGAAACGTTAGTTACAGCTAGCTGCAAGGGAAATACGTCAAGAACAATAAACTGGGTCAGAGCTGTTCTGTTCATTCACCGCAGATGTGTTTCTCACCTAGTTAGCATTCGCTGCGGTGTGGGTTCCCGCTAGCGATGAAGTCCTTGTGCTGTTTTATGTTTAAGAGCTTTCATCAGATTTATTATTTTAGGAAGGTGCTTGATATTTGTGCTCGATGTATAGGATTGCAGTTGTTAATCGTGAAATGCTTCCAAACCAGTTTTGTCTGTACTTTAGCACAACATCATACACTAGGCTTACATCAGATACTATCACGTCGTATCCCGCTCCACTTCAAAGGTACAGGCTATTTTCATAATCGATTTATCGGCTGATCATGAGTTGCATTTTCAGTTGAATTTGGGGAGAACACCTGAAGCGTTCGTTGTCGAACTGTTGCAGTCGCTTTGGTTTGAGTTGTTCATTGCAAACAGCTGAAAATCTGAAATTTTGACAATGAACTTGATTTGCAGTGGGGGTGAATAATTTTGATTGCGTGTGTGTGTGTGTGTGTAAGTATTTACGCATTATTTTTATGGATGCACAAAAAAAAACACTGATAAATAAACTACAGTCCTAAATTAATAACAACATCTCATTTCACCACACCTTGTGGTATCTGTTCCTCACTGCCTCTAGGCATAGTGTTTTACTTGTGTTTACTTTGATCATAGTGTGATCTTACTCATGCTACACGGTGTATCAGTGCATCTACACCGCGCATGAGGAGCAACGCGGCCTCGTTACTAACACATCACTTCCGTTATAATGAGCGACAGAAGTTACACTGCAAGCGTGCAAATACACCATATAATGACAGTAAACTGAGATGAAACGAAACCTTTTTAAGCACCTCGCACCAGTTTCGCCTGCCCCTTGAACTGTGGAGTATTTTGGATATAAACATAAGTTTGTGCTCGTGCATCACTGTCGTGCTTCTCCGCTACACAAGCTCGGCTTTGTAAAGTTTGCACGTTACAATCCTCTTCGCGGCATTTAATATAAAATGCTCCCCCGACTTAGAGGACTCACACTTTTTTTCCCACTGTCACTTGATGATTACGCCTCCGTCTCTGTTTGACGTCATGCGCCATCGACTGGGAAACGGCTTATACTTCTTTTTAGTTAAAAAAAATGCTAGTGTGCCGTTTGAGACGATATCGTCCTTCTAAAATTCACACGCTAGACGGTGGAGTACATAGTGCATAGTGTAAGTGTATAGTACGTCATATGGGGCACAGCTTTAGTATTTACGTTCCGATGCGTGTTTTCGGAACAGAAGTAACGCAACGAGTAAACGTGCCCCGTGCCACTCACAGACCGCCTAATCGATGGTGAGATTCGTTGACAACGATTTCCATAATCGATTATTATCGATTTTATCGATTAGTTGTTGCAGCTCTAGTACAGACCACCAAGTGCCATAAAAAGTGCACACCTTGACAGTTATGACCTTTGAACTAAACTACGGGAACTTTATCACAGTATCAAAAGTGAGTGGCAGTTTCCATTGGGATCGCCTGTGGCGCGCGCGCACACACACACACACACACACACACACACACAGTATCAAAAGAGAATATAAGTTCCAGATGAATCCATTATAGACTTTCATGAAGGGTCTTCTCTAAGGTCAAAGTGCATGACATAAAAACTCTTTAAACTCTTCAACTAGTGCACTGAGATGCCACCTCTCAGCAGAGCATGCATAATGACACAGCCTGGGGCACACAGTGAATAATCCTCGCGTGTGTGGGAGGGGGATTTTGCAGTTTCATGTTTTCCCGCTCCCAGCACACCTGGCCTACTTCATGATTTAGGGACCGTTTACACGTCAAAGTATTCAACTAAAAACGGAAAACTTTTTCTGTGGTTTTGGTGGTCGTTTCCACGACGACGGCGTTTCGGGGCCTGAATCTGCAAACTTTTGAAAACGGGTTTCAAAGTGCAAATTTTTGCAAACGATGCCGTTATCGTCTCTGTGTAAACGTACAAAAACGAGAATTTGTGAAAACGATGACGTCATGCGCACGAGTCTTACGTCTTCAGTCTATAACTGCAAAGCTGCAAAGCCCCACAGCGGAGATTGGAGAATCTGTTCATAGGCCCACTTTAAGCTGTACACTCCACAGAGCTGGGCTTTACAGAAGAATGGCCAGAAAAAGCCATTGCTTAAAGAAAAAAAGAAGCAAAAACATGTGATGTTTGTCAAAAGGCATGTGGGAGACTCTCCAAACATATGGAAGAAGTTACTCTGGGCAGACGAGATTAAAATTGAGCTTTTTGGCAATCACAGAAAACGCAACATCTTTCCTCACCGCGAGAACGCCATCACACCACACAGTGAGGCATGGCAGTGACACCCGTTGGGGAGGTTTTTCATCAGCGGGGACTGGGAAACTGGTCAGAATTGCACCGAGAGACTTGCAGCTGTAATTGCTGTAAAAGGTGGCTCTACAAATTATTGACTTTGGGGGGGGTGAATAGTTATTAACGCTCAAGTTTTCTGTTATTTTCCCCATATTATTTGTTGTTTGTTTCACAATAAATAATATTTAGCATCTTCAAAGTGGTAGGCATGTTGTGTAAATCAAATGATGCAAAACCCCCCCAAAAAATCCATTTTAATTCCAGATTGTACGGCAACAGAATGGGAAAAATGTCAAGAGGGGTGAATACTTTTGCACGGCGCTGTACAATTATTGGTGATTTTTTTTTTAATAATAACTAGAGCAATTGCGGAAGTCTGGGCTTTGACCAAGCTTCCTATCTGACACACACACACACACACACACACACACACACACACATTCATTAGCTGACTCATACCAGCAGCAAGAAAGGCATTTCAGCATGTAATTGCACTTGAATTGCTCAGATCATCATAAATTACACCACACATTGTACACAGTGGGGTGCGATAGGGCTGTAAAACAGAATCAGTCTAACAATATGACCACATCGATTTACAAGCCAAGATCCAAAATCAGTGATTCTTAACGTTTCTGAAACGAATCATATCGGATCAGAAGGGAGTTGAAGTGAATCGACTCGTTACTTGTTTAACTGCGTCGCATATCATGCGTCACGATGTGAATCAATATCATAGACCTTAATATGAATTCCTAAGTGTTGCAAAAATTCTGAAAACAATGATAACGAGTCTTTATTAATCACGTATACGTTACAGCAGAGTGAAATTCTTTTCTTCGCATGTCAGGAAGCTGGGGTCACAGTGCAGGGTCAGACATGATACAGCGCCCCCTGGAGCAGAGAGGGTTAAGGGCCTTGCTCAAGGGCCCAACAGTGGCAGCTTGGCAGCGCTGGGGCTCGAACGCCTGACCTTCCGATCCTGAGCCTTAACCGCCAAGCCCGCACTGCCCCCACTGCCCAACTCGTTTGACCATAAATAGCTGGTTGAAGATTTCTTAATACTGAATATTGTTATTAACATATTTAAATGTTCCGGTGGTGCGGCTGGCAGTGCCGTCACCTCACACGCTGGTGTGCTGTTGCTGTTCATCTCTTTCTTGTTTTTCATAATAGTACCGAAACAATGTATTTGCGTTTTTTTTCAAGGGACTCAGACCAGCGGAGATTTTTTTTTAGAAATGATGGTGGGTGGAAACGGGAATAATCTCAGGAGAACGTGGGCTGTGGGATTGCAGAACAGTTCCACGCATGGGGCAGAATATAAAATAGAAATGCACTCTAAAAGACAAAAAACACACTTCATACATTTTTTTTTACATCATTTAGAAGACGTCAAAGTTCCAGAAAAGTGCTTCGAGGTGTCGAGGAAAAACTTGCGATAGTTCATCGGTCGGTCAGGGATACCAGAGATACAACCTTGTTGGAGGAGGTTAGGACAACAAGGAAAACACAATACAGCGGGTTTGAGAAGAAAATAGTCGTGGTTAAGTTTAACCAAAATGTCATTTACACAATTTGCAGAAACAATTAGAGATTGGTCATGACTTTAAACTGTGACCAAAGAAACAAACAAACCCAAAATAGTGTTTTTTGACGCTAGTGCAAAACTAAAGAAACTAAAGCAAGTCCTGACTGATTATCTACATCTGGGAAACCTTTAAATTTAATTTCTGATCACGATTACTTTTATAACCTAATAATAATAATAATAAACAATCATGGAGCAAAGTAGCTAATGAACCTGTCATGGGAGGAAATAACAAATACCAATCTGTCTGCTCGGTCATCTGGGAAACATTTCTAAATGGAGCAAACTTCTCCCTGACCGAAGTCCCAGCTGCCGAGTTGGAGGAAAATCGTTGCTCACTCACACACATTGTTTTCTTAACAACGCTCCTACGTTTCCAATACACCGCTGAACGAGGAAAGCTTTGTCTCATTAGGTTTAAACTTTGCAGCTTGTTAAATAAACCAGTGAATGTGAATTACTGACGCGGACCAAACGATCGTGGAAATGCTACCACTGCTTTGGCTTGCTGTTAAGATTAAAGTCGGTGTTAATGGCACTAATAATCCTTTAGGACAATACCATCTGGTTTTCTCGTACACTGTTAAATCAGGTATCTCGTGTTTACTCTGGAGGTTTTGGAAAAACGATTAGTTTGACTCCTTCGAGCTGCGCTCGCACCGTTTAATTTTGTAATAAGAAGGATGTGCAAATTAGTTGAACCAGGGGAATTAAAAGGAGTCAGGATTTTTCCATTAAGCGTTCATCTCAGTACGTTTAATTCGCATCACGTAGAGAAATTTTGTTGAAAAAGAGCAATAAAAACACTATATGATGAGTTACCACTATTTAAACTGTTTAATAAGGAATTCTGGGAATTCTGAAGTGGGCTTAATCGCCGTTCAGGATTATTATTATAATTATAATTATTATTATTATTATATATTTTTTAAAGAATTACATCGGTAATAAAAATATCTGCACAACTTTGTAATAATACTGTTTCATCCAAGAAAACATTGCGAGGCTTTTATACCTGATGTAGCAGCTCTCATTGCGATGGCCGATTTCATCAGACTGCAGGACTGCACTATTTTATTTCATTTCATCTTCTGATGAGCTCCGAGTGAAAACAGTACCGACTCGTGTGTTTTTCTAAGGACGGTCAATGCATCCATCATTACAGGATTACTGAAAATATTTTTTTAGTTTTCAGGCAAGAAGGACTAGGCGTAAATAGCAGTGAAAAAAAAAATTCTTTTCCAATGCAATGAAAAAGGGGGTGGAGGGGGGAATAAAAAATCTAAATCAGAGATGTTTATCTGCAAGGATTTTTACCATCATTTGTAGGAAAACGGTAAATAAAGGAGGCTGGAATTTTCTGAGAGGAGGAGGAAATGATTCTGCTCAGAATTCAAATCAATAATGCAGCTTAGTTTTATTGCACATTTATCATTTTATTATTTTTTTTAAAAAAAAACAACAACAAAAAATCATTTTCTTTCTCATAAATGTTCAGCTTTTAAGTCACTTTAACACTTTTAAATGCAAAGTTTAATCGCAGTTGCACTGGAGACTCCTTCCATGGCTTGTTCAATAAACATCTCCTTACAGAACTCTTCAGTCTGCGTGTTATTAGACTCAGACTGTCGAAATCACTTGCTAAAGAAACGATAACGTATTCAAATGAAGTCATTAGCATAAACATGCGCTTAATGTGCAACACCAATCAGATTCGAGAATTGCTGTGGCGTAAAAACTAATATCGTTACTCAATACATTTCATTTACCTTCAGCTCACCAGCATCACCGCTGATCATGTTTATCCGTGTAGAGATAGCCAAACCTTTTTGTTGTTAACGATCAGTGGTGCTGCTAAAAATCGGTTTTAAAATATTTCAGAGCTCAGCATTCATTACTCGCTTGTGTTTATAGTAAGGCTGGGCAAGACGACAAATGAATATCCATATCGTGACAAATCATATCACAATTCGCTCTTTCACGATATCACAGGTATTGAGAGATTTTTCCAGCTTTTTAAAAATAATTTAATTTATATTTTATATTACAAATGTTTTGTTGATTTTAAGTTAAAAGTTTGTACTAAACCTTTAAAACGATCAAATGTATTGTCATTTTATGTATCGTTAGACTTTCTCTTTTTTATGCTTTGTAGTTTAAAATGATTAGTTCCTGTTAACCTTGTAGACAGTTTTTATTATTGTTTATTATTATTGTTATTTTTTAAATGCAACGCTTTGGGCAGTTTATTATCAAATCTATCCATCATGATCCATCAATCATGAATGTCTTCAAGTATTCTGCTTTTTTTTTTTATTTTTATTTGTCTCTAAACCTGCGAACACCTCTGTTGGGAAAATTGTTTACTGTATTTCGTTATTTTGTTGTATGCTTTTGCATTTCCAGCATTCAAGATGTAGTATTATGTCAAATTATTTTAATACAGTTGCGGTATATATTGATATGTGTAATAATTTATTTATAAATATAATCAGATACGGTAAACGTAGAGGAGCTACCGAGGTTTGGAGGATAATTTATCCTCATTTTTACTGTATAAAAATTTTGATCCCTTTTTGTTGTTGTTGTTGTTGTTGTCGTTGTTGTTTTTGAAGAATTATTAAGAAACACATATTAACATTGTGTAGTTCTGTGAGTGCAGTTACTCCTGGTGTTTACACATTTTAAAGGCCAAATGAACTCTGAATGAATCATGACATTGCTTGAAATGACTCCGGTGACTTTTATTTTTTACAGTAAAGTAAGGTCATAACTGGTAACCACACCGCTTATGCTTATGTGGTACTGAGTAATGAATAGTCCCTCCGAAGATGACGTAATGTCCCTTACCTCAGAGTCCTGTGGCGGGACATACAAACAGCACGTAACTCACGGCTGGATTAACTGAATTGTCTTGGTGGCCTTGAATAACTCGGGCAGAACTACTACTATATCTGACTCGGGTGATGTTTGCTTTAGTGGCGAACTGCCAGAGATCACAGAGATACGGAGACGTCCAAGGCTGCAGAGGACTCGCATCCCGCTAAAGTTTGTTTCTAGAGAAAGTACAAAAAAAAATAATTAATTCACCTCTTAGCACTTTTATCAGCCTCTATGAGTTAAGAGACGGCTACAACATGGCTACAAGATCCTAAGTCAAGGTCACGAACTTGGCTCGTGATAGAAGCGGCATCTCAATATAGACTACATCCTTGCTTCATGGCTTAGAATGAGCGTGACCATGTTTCCGAGTGTGCAAAACTTCCTGTAAACCCTCGGCTTGTTGTGATCGTGGTCGTGCGATCATCTGTTGCCTCGTGACTTGCAGTAAATTAAATGAATTGATCCTAATCAGCTTACTGATGACGGTAAAGCTTAAATGTCTCCGTAATGCATCCACATGACCAAGTAGACGCTAATTAAAGCAGCTCTGCTTATACGAAATACAGAAAAGAGCTTTTCATATTGAATATGACAATACTATACCAATATGGTGATATATTATATTATATTATATTATATTACATTATATTATATTATATTATATCCTACCATTTTTCTAAAGTAGTGTCTGTAATTTTATAACATTTACCAGCTCTGATAAGAAGCAGCTGATTAGATGTTAAAATTTTGAATCTTTAATAATGTAGTGTGTTTTTTAAAAAAACAAAACAAAAAAAACAACGTTTCAGTTAATAATTTATGCAGGACATTAAATAAAAGATTATTAAATGCAACTTTTGATCATTTAAAAAAAAAAATTGAAAAAAAAAAGGCAAGACTGTTTTGCTGGTTGTTTGATAGCAAATGTATTGAAATAGAAATGCTGAAATTCTCCAGGGCTCAGGAAAAGCTTCATTTCTGAATCCCATGTCGCCTTTAAAAATAAATAAATAAAATTTCTGCATGACATTGATTCAACTAATCAGCTAAAAAAAACTCCTTGACACCAGACATGGGAGTGTTTGAGCAAAGAAAGCACTCAGATGTGCAAAGCAAGCGTGCTCCCGGAGTTGACAGAGGAGCTGTCTTAATATTCACCTGTCTCTGTTAATCTGTGCTAACTCTACACATCTCTTTATTGTTTGAGTGAGACAACCAGGAAAGGGTAGCAGGATGTTTGCCTTTGGCGCGGTACGATGGTATACATCAGATTCCAATCCACGGTCTGAGAGAGTCCGAGTACTGTCCCATGTTTGGTCTCCCCAGTAATTCTTTCTTGTAAAAATTATTATTATTTCCCTAGTATAACCCCGTTGGAGCAGAGCAGCATTAAACCATGAAGCTGGGAAACATTTAATAACATTAAATCCCAACAGCTCTTAAGTCAATTCCTGGAGCACGCTTAACATCAACGTCCAACTCTGTCATAACAAAGCAGAAAAGAAGCATGCAAGCGTATGCAGCAATAATCATGCACGTCGACACAAACGGTATTTACACCCACTGCGCTATTAAGACATCGATGCATTAGTGAAAAGCTTTAGTGAAAATACCGGAACAGCAGCCGTGAGCGTCCTGCGTTAATTTCACGCTTTAACAACAGTCTTAACGCATACAGTGTGCATTTTCAAAATACCAGACCTTTTCACCACCTGACCACAACATAATGCAATTAAACATGAAGTTATAAGTCACTGGATTTAACAGAAAAGTAGATTCGCTTGTCTGTCTCAAACAAAACCTGCAAAAGGAACAAGCTCATGTGGTTCGATTAACCAGACAGTGGTTTCAGACCCTGCAAGTGAATCTGCTCCTCTGTGTAGTTCCCGGCAGAAAAAAACCCCATTATGGTTACTTGTCTTCGTTAACGAAACTGAAAAATAAATGAAACTAAACAATACTCTACAGTAATACATCACAAAGTACAACAATGTACACAGCAATAAACTTTTAAAGTACAAATATATATGTGTGTGTGTGTGTGTGTGTGTGTGTGTGTATATATTTATTTATGATACGTGAAATGCACGTGGTTTCTAATAATAACAACACGGTGCAAAGTGCAGATAACTGGGTGAAGAAAACACCAACCTGAAAGTGCACCTTGTGATCAGTCAACCGCAGACTCACTGAAACTGAACTCAGATAGTTTCTGCTGAACTGCTGAAAGCTAACGGAGATCCTCTTCAAATGTTCTGTGACGACAGGTTTCTTAAAAGCACCTGACAAGACTTGGCTTTTTATTTATTAATTTTTTTTTTTAAAGGCTCGTAAAAATATATATATATATATATATATATATATATATATATATATATATATATATATATATATATATATTTTTTTTTTAAATTCAGGTTGATCTGACTTCTGGCCATTTTTGTTTGCTGACGCACCCTGTGTAGAGCATGCTGACAATTAACACTTGTGAAAGAAATACACAGGATGTGAGCTCAGCGATAGAGAGGGTTGAGCTATGCATTGCTGCGCCGCACGTCATCTCATGTCCAGTCTTTATGATTACCATGTGATTTTTCAGTGGATTCCCAGATTTAGTTATAATGAAATTCTGAGTTTTAGATTAAACGTCTTTCATCGACACGTTGGTCTAGCTTCACTTTAGTTATCGCTTTGCTACATTACCCACAATGCTGTTCAAATACCTCCTCATAGCGGTGCCAGTGGGATTGAACCCTTGCTTATTTCTGCCTGAAGCGAGCGACGCAGCGGCACTTTAGTCCATTGACCGGTCCGGCTTCCTCACCTCCTCACCCGTACACTCCGCTCAGACAGATCAGCTTGAAAACGTTCATAGTAATACTCCATGAACTGTGACGTATAGCTGCACTCTCCTTGTTGTTAAAGCATGATTTTCCCCTTCAAGTGCTCTCAGTGACACTCTTTCTGACCCCTCACATCACTGCTGCGTTATTGTATGGCGTTTAGAGTTTCTCGGAAATGGGACGTCGTAAGCAGATGCGATGATGTGCTTAAACTTGTGATAGTCTTGATCTTGCCTTGTACATGTTGTATGTTCCTTATGATTAACGCCATCTTGTCTTCCTGTCTCTTTAGATCCGAGTGTACATTAACTCATTAACTGTCCAGGAGCGCTACGACAGCAAGACTGACCTTATCGCGCTGCGATTCATCTCCGTCAACTCCATCATCGACCCGTGGGTGTTCATCATCCTCAGCCCCTCGAGACTGCGTTTCCTTCTGGGGGCGCTGTGCAAGGCCGGAAACAGGAACTCGATCTACAGAACCTCGCTGGCCAAAAACTCCGAAGGGCCGATCGATCTGTGCCAAAACATCACCACTGAGATCACGCACATGAGCAAATCCGCTCAGATGATATGACGAAGGATTTTACATGAAACTGATAAAAAAAAAAATGTAAAAAGAAGAATGTACTTCCCAAACCCTGAGAAAGCACATGGGGTTCTCAGGTGCAGAGGGGTTTGGTGAGATTGGGATCTTTTCAAGGTCAGCCGTTCTGATTGGCAGAGAGATACGATCTCCATGGTGACGGAGGCTGGGAGAGGTTGTTGCTGTTGTTGTTGATGTTGTTGTGTTCTTTGAAACCACTAAAGGAAATGTTTTTTTTTTTGTTTTTTTTAAAGTAAAGACTGAATTTGCTCAGCTCTTAAAAAAAAAAAAACACCTCAACATGACTGACAGTATGAAGTATGTTCTAGATGCATCTTTAAGGCATGTCATGCGACATGACCATCAGGAGACGCGCCATATGTTGCATATGAAAGAGTGGAATATGAGATGCTGTGTTACTGCTAAATTTTTTTTTTTTTAAAAACTTCAACGATGGACAAATGGACAAAGTTCGTTCCACAAAGGCAACGTGTGTATGCGCATCACCCCGTGTTGGCTCTTTTATGGTGCTTAATGGGGAATCGGTGGAAAGCAAGTCATGCGAGTCGTAGACTCATTCTTACGTCGTCAGGATATAAAGCGTTTATCGAGATTTAATTGCAGTGACACTACGTCACATGGTCATCTACCCTTAAGCTGTCGTGCCGAATTGTGAATCTGTTATTAATTTAAACGGGAGTTAGTCATTTCCGTAATCCGTTTGTGTGTCGACGTGTTCGTGTTTTAATGTTGTGTGTCGAATGTGTCGTACAAACCCATGTGTAATTCAGGAAGCCGATCTATGGGTTCAAACTGTACCTCATTTCTGAGTACTGAGATTGCATTTGCACTGAGCTGTGAAAAATGTCAAGCTTGTGTTTGTGACTGTGTGATGAATACAATGTATGAAGCATTGTTGTGAAACTGTGCGTCAGGGTCGTTTGACTTCTGTCAGCAGCATTAATAAGTCCAAGGCAGAAAAATAAACCCCTTTGATTTATCGCCAGAGGTGTAGTATTGTGTAATACTGAAACACTCTGGGGTTGTTTGTTTTTGTACTGCAAAAGAATTTGTTTTTTGGTTCATTTCAAGTTGGTTCCACCTCCAGAAGTCAACTGGACAGAAACCAAATATCTTTTGATGTTGACCGGATTTTTCAGATTTTGACCAGAAACAGCCAAATCACATCCATGAGTCATGCTTCTAAAGAAAACCGAAGGAAAGGGTAATATCGTTATCAGGACGGTTCCCAGATTTCAGGCGTGTGATTTTACTGTTTTTATCAGTGTCTTTGGAACCAAATTTCTGGCTTCCCTGCAAAGCACGAGTATAACCAGAGATTACATCACTTTCCAACAGAAGAAATTAAACAGTACTTCGATAAAGCTGAATAAAGAGACTTTGATCTCTTTAAACTATGTACTTTATCCCAACTGTTGATTCCATGTAAATTACCATAAAACTCACCAAATCACCCATTCTGGAGAATGCTTAAAGCGTTTAAGAGTCCGGGTGGGTAACGGATCCCCGGTTGTTTCCTCAGGAGGAGATTATACAGTAAGCAGGGTAAGTCAGCTAACTAACTAACTTTTGCTAACGTAAGCGATAGTTACTACCGAGATAAACTTCCCAGTTGATCTATAATGTAGCTAGCTAGCTAACATATATATATATATACACACGAGGCAGCATGACGGAGGATCTACTGCACTACTGCGTATCATAAGTGCCCCCGATCGTTCCTGCAATCATCTGATCATCCAATCGTGCAAGAGCTTGATGACGGTCAAGAGCTTCAGGTCTTCAAGAAGCTTCAAGAGCTTCAAGTAGCTTCAGCTTCTGACGTCAAACGTCAGAATGTCAGTGACCTGGACCGCGGCATGGTTGTTGGAGCCAGACGGGTTAGTTTGAATATTTCAGAAACTGATATGGGATTTTTACACACCAGAATCACACAGAACATTCTTGTAGACTCTTTCGGTGATTTCTGTGCCCAGTGTAGCCTCAGATTCCTGTTCTAATATAATCGAACCAGCCTGTCTGGCACCAACAGCCATGCCACAGTCATAGTCACTGAGATCACCATTCTGATGTTTGACGTGAACAATAACCGAAGCTCTTGGCCTTCAGTAGATGAAACTTCACGAGGCTTCATGGGCTCGATGACAGTAATGCAATCAGCCTCCTAGTCGGTCTTCAAAATTGCAGTGATTTACATGATTTAAACAGTACGCAGAGTGACGTCAGATAAAAATACACACCTAGGCTGATGCCAAATACTGATTATCCTTTTCAGTTACCATAAAAGCGGGTCGAAATCTGGGAAAAAAATAAATCAAAAAGCATTCCTAGCGTAGATAAAAACGTGTGAAATCCAATTCAGATCCAGCGTTTCAGGTGAAGTTTCGTTCACATACTTTCTGTAGATCGTTAGCACACGATTCTGAGATTAAGCTCGTGTTTCACAAACAGAAACAAATAACGGGTGCTTGTTGTTCAAAAAGGCAGATGGATACGATTAGAGCTTTTGTCATTTGTATAGCTGGAAAAACGATACGTTCAAGCAACAGTTGAGTTGGCACTGATCATCGTGATAGTGCACGTAGGAATTAGGGACGTGTGTGTGTGAGAGGCGCGAAGCAGAGCGATGAAAGACTTCATACAGGAAAGTGTCATGTACAGACAAGTCCGCCGCTAAGAACTTATTCTTTCGTCATTCCCGGAGAAGATTCCACGGCTAATCACTAACACGTTGTGTTCTCGAACAGGAGCTGTAGGGACAGAGAAGTTTCATAATCGTGTCCATATTGGTTTTAGTTTGCAGATATTACTGCTGTTGAAAATCTTCGAATTTAAATGCGTGTGCTGGTCTTGGAAAACCTTTCACATGGTTAAAATTTCAGACATTCCTGAAATGGAATATGTTCCTCATTTATCCAGACCAGAAGTGAAGTTAGGGCATTTTAAAGTCTGGTTACTACGATGCCACAGCCATCCATGGTCAGGAGTCCAAAACTGGCCATGCTCTTGGGGGGGCGTCTGTGAGCTCATGGATGTGTTATGTCACCCCGTGATGCAACATGAGCAACAGCTCAAAAAAATGTGGATGGCTGGCTTCACATGTCCTGGATTGGTAGCTATTGTATTATAGCAGAGAGTAAACTAGTGGAGGGGTTTGGACCTAGACTAAATCCCTCCATCCATACATCCATTTTCCAAACCGCTTATCCTACACAGGGTCGGGGCGAGCTTGGAGACTATCCCAGGGACACAAGGCATGGACAAGATGGACCAATGGAGTGCAAGCAGTGAATTTATCCCTGTTTGGGGAAAAAGGATCCACTGCTATATTAAATAAACCTACTTGCTGAAAAGATGTCTAAAATGGAAAACTGTCTCTGGCCTGATTTGACAGATTTTACAAACAGCAAAAACAGCGCGTTATTGGTTATATCTGGGCCACACCACAAGATTTATTCACCAAGATTTATACAATCCTAACTGATGTTGAAAATGTGAAAGATCCCAGATAAAACGGCAGATTTAACAGATGCTTAACAGGCATTTTGTCCTTTTTTTCATCCCTGACCATAATAAAAGACCACACGCTGGCAGGTTTCACTGGGATCTCGGCGGATTTCAATCGTGACAAACATCAGATGTAAACAAACATGGCGCAGTTTATGTCTGCTGTCTGTTGCTTCTTGGTCTTTCATGCATGAAGTCTAAATGTTCCCCACACTACAAGATGTTGAGTTGCTATTATTGAACAGGGCCATCACAAATGGAATGTGAGTAGATCAGAAGGGTTGAGAGTGGGGTTTTATTTATATCCCAGTGAACACCAAAGTGGTAAGGTAATAATTTAAAGGTCAGCTTCAGTAACATCGGTAATTTCTGAATTCTGTATCTCCAGTTGTCAAATTCAGTATGAAAATCGCGATATCCTTATAATATGGCGGAACCTAGCCTTTTTTGTGGACCCTAACTTCTTCCTGGGAGGTACGCAACGCATATTAAAGATAGCTATGATATGAATGTTTGAAATGGTTTTAAAACGTATGATGTGTTTATGAGAGCAGTTGGCAGTTTGTATGTAAATGCAAACCAGTTGTAAGGTTGCTAGCTAAAACCGGCTAGCTACTTGCTAATACGTCAAATGTTAGCTGATGTATCCCCTCGTCATCTGTGTCGTGCGTGGTATTTTTTATGTACGTTTCAGTAATTAATGAGAGAGAAAAGGGGGATGATATTTAACTTGAGTCAGAGCAGTTTAGTGAACAATGAAAGATTTGAAATTAGCAGTTGGTAAACATTTAGCATTGTGGTGTATTAACAATCTCACTAAAATTTCAATCCTGCTTCCTGTGGCCCTGATGTTAATAAGAAGGATATGAGTAACTAGCTTTTAATAACGTATGACATTAAACCGTACTTGTTAATGGACTGTATAGCAATTCTGACCTTGATACAGATTTCCATTTTCATTAAAAGTTCATTGTGAGTTTTGGGGGGAAAACCCCCCCTGAAAAACAGGCTGAAGCAGGAAGAATCCAGAACTTCTGCGAAGCTCACTTTCCACCGCATTGTTTGTGGTTGTGAAATATGTCGATTATATTAAAGTTAAAGTCATATCTATCACCACTGATCATGTGTGTTTCAAATGCATGCAGGTTTCAGGCTTGTCTAAATCCGGTGTTTTTTTTGTTTTGTTTTGTTTTCCCCCACCATGAGCAGGAGAACAGCCAACACTCTTTCATCAGTTCATCCTACTTCTCTTTCCCTCTCATCATCAGTCTTTTCATTTTCTCGGTCTTAAGACAAGCCCGAAGGCGAGTTACATCAAGCCTTGGGTTTGGCGCTTTAATGTGACGCAGAGAGAATTGTTGACCCTGAGATGTAGCATTCCACTACCATCATGTGTGTGTTACACCATCTGCATTTAATGACAAGGCCCATTAGTGGAACGTATATAATTAGGTCTGACGTATTTTCATTTTTCCATTATGTGTATGTGCTTGTGTGTATGTGCTCTTGTGTGTGTGTGTGTGTGTGTGTGTGTGTGTGTGTGTGTGTGTGTGTGTGCGCGCGCGCTTGTGTGTACTTGCGCGTGCACTGAATGTCAGGGCAGAAAATGCTTTAGCGTTTGCATGTGCAATCCCAAGTCCAAAAAAGTTGGGACGCCGTGTAAAATGTAAATAAAAACAGAATGTAATGATTTGCAAATCTCATAAACCCGTATGTTCTTCACAATAGAACAGAGAAAACATCTCAAATGTTTAAACCGAGGAAATGTACCATTTAAGAAAAAAAATATGGTAACAAAAGTTGGGGCGGGGGCAACAAATGGCTAGAAAAGTAAGTGTTAGTAAAAAGAAATAGCCGGAAGAACATTTTGCAACTAATGAGGTTAATTGGGAAGCGGTCAGTAAGATGATTGGCTATAAAAAGAAGATCTTAGAGAGGCGGAGTCTCTCATAAGTAAAGATGGGATGGAATCTGGATGGAAGTGTATATTGCTCTAAAACCTCTATACACCTTTCAGCATTGATTTCGTCAGTTTTAAACATGTGATATGTTTTCTGTGTTCTACTGTGAAGAACATACGGGTTTATGAGATTTGCAAATCATTGCATTCTGTTTTTATTTACATTGTACTCAGCGTCCCAACTTTTTTGGAACTGGAGTTGTATTTGACATCATTCATGAATTTATTATTAGAGATGTCTCTAATTGTTTGCGTAGGCCAAACCAAACAAAATACTGGTGTTGATAACACAGATTAAGCTGCTTTGAGAGAACGTCCATTGTTAAAAGCGCTATACAAATAAAATAAAATTGAATTGAATTTTCCTCATATTTGTGAGTTTATAAATACCAAAAAAAAAGAAAAAAGAGCAAAGTACCAAGCTTGTATACAGCACAGCTGATTTACGTTCAGTAAAGCCCACAAATCTTCCAGTAATACAGCTCAGCCAGCGCAGCAGTTCAGCTACCACACACACACACACACACACACACACACACACACACGAACTCTCCCTCCTTTTGTAGGGTGCCATTTACCTTGTCCTAATTAAAATAGCTAATGTTATTTGTCTAAATATACCGTGTGCACGCACTTTCTCTGGATCGCTTTCTTTAATTCATATAAGTTACTAAAGAATTTGTATGAAACAATTTGACATTCGTACATTTCCGCACATACTACACGGATCGTGAGAATTAATTACAAATAAAAAAAAAAAAACAGTAATCACCAGTAATCAAGAATTATCACTGAAGCCCAGATTTGCTTGTGAGCATTAAAAAGCCCTGTTGACAACCACAAAGTGGTGAAATCGAATCATGTTCATCAGCACTGCCCGTGTTTGAACAGTTCATCAGTTTTACTGCTGTATAATTAACCTAGAGGGAGGATATGGGTGTTTATGGCGGTGAACATCATGCCAAACAGAACAGGAAACAGTCACCATTCAGGAGATGATGCCACGAGGGTGAGTGGTAGCTTATTAGAGCCAAGCGCACACACACACACACACTCTTCTTTACTTAATTCCCACACTGTCCAGTAATTAAGTGATGTATGTTTACACAGTGATCTGCAGTCATAGCTGAATTAGTGATAGATTTCCAGAGCATAAGTTTCCCGGAACTAGCTTGAAAGCCCAAGGCTAGAAGTCTGTCCTTCTTTTCCAGGCGGTCTTTTCACACTCTCTAGAGAGACATATTTGCAGTAATTCAGCTACTCTGCATAAGGGCAACTGTGGAAGTCCAGACAAGTTGTTTCCTCGAGATAACAACTGTTCACAGGCTGCCTTGCATGTCTCTGTACTGTACACCACCATTCCCAGGTTCTTCTACAAATACAAACAATGTCCATATTTCAAACGCTGTTATGATATATGTATATCTCACCGATCACGTCAATAGGAACATGTATGTGCTTAATCATTCGTGCAGTCCGATCAGCCAATCATGTAGCAGCAGCATAATCTACTATCTATCTATCTATCTATCTATCTATCTATCTATCTATCTCTCTATCTATCTATCTATCTATCTATCTATCTATCTCTCTATCTATCTACAAATGGAATATATATATATATGTAGACGCTTTCGATACACAGTCTGAGAAATGGACCGAAACTATTTCAGGAGCTTCAGAAATCCCAGCTAACTGATATTTAAGACCTCAAAAAGAGAGCAAGAAAAAAAGGATGACGAAGATAGTTATTTAAAAATGACCCAATAGACCATTATTGAAAGTGTAAAGAATTCACAAGCTGTCTAGCTTTCACAACTAGCGAAATTTCTTTGGACCAAGTTTAATTATGTAAAACTGAATAAAACAACTTTTATTATTATCCCCAAAAAAACCAAACAAAGCAAAAAACGATGATGCCATGTCTAGAATTCCATGGTTGGCTTTGTAAGGCTGGACACGGTTTTACTTCAGGAATTTTTTTTTCATAATATCAGTTTATGGCACTGTTTTGGTTGAATGGATATCGATGGGTCGTGAGACATAGCTGAGTTAGTCATCAATACACAATGTCCTAAGAGCACGCCTTTGATTTATCTCTGGGGTCTACTGGGAAATCAGTGTCTTTATTTAAATTAAACCCATGAACTGCAGAATGAAAAATAAAAATAAAAATAAAAATCTGGGAAAGCTCATTTAGGTGGCAGTCATGCCAGTAAGGTCTCAGGTTTCACTTTATAATGACTGCTCCTTTAAAGGAAACACAAACCAGACTCATAGGACCACCAGGACTTGACTAATCTAGGACAGGACCTACTTTTGGCAGCATTTAATACGGTCCACTGTCTCCAATTATCAGAAACATAACACAACGTGGGTCTCGTTACTGAACGAAAACGACACAGTCGTACTTAAGGGATTCCTGAGTTGAGTCATTTAGATGATTTATGATCTAATATTACAGGTTCTACTGTTGACATTAGCAAATGGCTTTTGTATCTTGCAGCATGACAGCAAAAAAACAGGAAAGGAGGTCCCAACCCCAAAATAATTCAAATGTTTGTGTAATTAATGAAAGCCCAATGAGATCAAACCTCAAGAGAGAACAGCTCAGGCCCGTCCTTGAGAACTCCCAGTTAGACGAGAAGCTGACAATTTAAAGGGATGAATCACACAATTTAGGACAAAGAAAAGAATTGTTCGATATCTCGAATATGCACTTTCTAGGTCATTATTTTAATTAAAATTTTGTGATTTTGACCATGGTACCTCCTTTGTACGAAAGGCCAGATTTTCCTCACGTCTTATCCCTTCCACTGACATTAAAGCAAAATGGTGCGTAGTAAAAGCTAAAAAGTTCTGAAATTCATGTAAATATTTTTAGGACTAAACTTTTCACTCAAGTTATTGCTGGTAATATGATAGGTATGTATAAGACACATATCCAGTGAGCCAATTTGCAATTTTGAAGTGGTCTTCTGTAGTGGCTTCTTGTTTGTGTTTTCCTCGTATTGTTCCTGGAACTTTTTCTTGCATAGCTGGCGTACTACGTGGTATCATATTGTGTAACATGTCCAACTTTGAATCACTGAGCTCAAACCTCAATCCACAGGGATTAGAAGACCAGCTGTGTGTCACAGAGGAAACTATGTTTGGATTTAGTTTTGGGTTTTTCTGTCTTAAAAGGGAAGTACTGATCAAGTTGTCAGTTGTATTCCCAAGGAAGAAAAGTGGAATTCTCTTCCCGAGAAAAATATGGAATCTCAGAGATTTGACAGATGTTGAAACATCACAACCAGAAAAAGGATCTGAAACAGATTGCTAGCAAAGTACTGGAGCCAAGACAATGTCTGGATCCATTTTAGCTGATATATTTGCAGGAGCTATTTTGAGGTCCGCATTATGTGGTCATAATCCAGGGACGGAGTTCAATGCACTAACAGGTAGGGTTAACATACTCAGGCTTTGATTTACTAACATCCCTAATAAAGAGTGCTAACCTGCAACGTGCAAGCTCGCAAACTGTGTGAGCAGTTAGTGGGAGAGTGGGTGTGATTGGAGCAGAATAACATGCGTAAATGTGCGAAGTAGAAGGAAGTCGAGACTCCTGAAGGAGTAGATATATAACCCGCCACTCACATGTTCAAATATGTGTGCAGTGTAACGCTGATTAAAGAGGGGTTGATAACAAATTGAGAGTGTGTTCTGTTCACAAGTTGAATGCAGTAGAAAAACGGTGCCCATGTGCAGCAAATATCTCACAGGAAACCAACTTTACTGCTGTGATATTAAGTCCTAATTTCGAGATGCTTTCAATGCTTGCACGCATTTAATACCTGCCCTTCAGTCGTATGAATTTGCACATCTCCGTTCACAGTCGAGACCTTTAGGTAAATCACATCGCAGGTGTAACGTATTTGCATAGGCACTATGGGTCTGCACACGTATTCAAATACTGAAATCACTATCCGGGTATCTGTTATGCTCTACATCCATATGAAGTCAGTGAGAGAATACGAATATTTTTTTGTGCACGGAGCAGCGATGACCTTCGGGACTGCAAAGGTCTCAGGAGCGGACACCCTCATGGGTGGGGGCAGGCGGTCAAAATCTTGCTGATTTCAAGTAACATTCATTAAAATGTCACATCCCAACCGGTCAGTGACACTGTTCAATTTACACTGGGTGCTGCTCGCACGCGGAACGTTCATTTCTGTCTTTTCATTCACTGGCTTAATATGTGGATAACATGATATATGATTTTAATTACGGTGGAAAATTGATACTTGATTACACCACATTAAAGTCTTTTTCCCCTATAGTGGCTGATCTAATATCCATTCATATCTCTTACGGATATTCGAATATAAAAACAAGTCAGGAGGCACACCCTTAATAGACAAGACAGAGTATTTTGCGAAATCCCCCAAAACTGAGTAGAAATCCCCCAAAACTGCACTTCATTTCGGCAAATAATCAAAATGGAGAATACATGCTTTGACTTTATTCTACACTCGCATGACACTTTAACCAAACTGGATTACACAGGAATTGAAAATACATGAAGATACAGCCACAGGCTCATTTATCATTGATCATTTCATCAGATAAACCTACCGTTTGATGGTGGTGCACTTTCTAGATATACAGTTAACAGATCGACTACCGGAAGGTTCAGAAGCACGTGCACGAATTGGTTAAGCAGTTTTTGAGTCACAGAAATCTCTTGATTGGACTACAATTTAAGTACATGCCTTTATTCCCACTGAGATACAAAGAGCAAGTGGTTCAGATCTAAATATATAGTAATCCAGGAAAACCTCGGAGGAGAGCTGACGCTCCGGAAAAAGTTGAGAGGATGAATGAATGAATGAATGAATGAATATATAGTTTACAGTTTAATATTTTAATATGTACTGTATTTCTAGATAATATCCACAGTATCAATCCTGGTATTTGGGCTGTTCATCATCTTTGTTTTTAGTGGAACCACCAGACTTCTTGTTTTGACAGGATTTATACTGAAGACAGTAATAAAGTGACCTGACAGGGCTATTTGTGCCCTTTGATGGTCAGCCGAGGTCATCTGTCTGTGCAGCACGTTATTATAAAGCTAAATTATGGCTCTGATTCCATCTCACCTATCAACACTTTGATAATAACCTCATTCGTTTAGGATATGAATTTTGTTATAGGTCATGGCAATGTACCTACTGAATGACTGTCAAAAGGCAATCGTCTGAAATTCATATCCTGGATGCTGTTTACGATCATCTTTGTGAGGATGTACGTAATAAGGCTAAAGGCCTTCTTCATTGTTAATTTACCTTTTATCCAGTTATAGCCTCAGGAAGATGGTCAGAAACAGCAGTCAGTGTGGATACGAATACCAGACAGTTGACAGTCATTGCAGCAGCTTGATCTCTGCACACACATGGCCAGCAGCCTGCATGTGAATCTTGGGGGGGGGGCACAAACAACAACAACAATAATAACAACAACAGAAAATTAGGTGAATGATTATTTAAAATGTGACAAGGCAGAACTTTGATCTTGTTCTCTTGATACTAAAGTCAAACACCTTCTCTTTTATTCATTAACTTTATTAGTGGTTGTTGCAGAAGGACCGTCATCAGGATGGACACTGCTGCTTGTTGGTGTTTAGATAAAATAATTGTTCGGAACATGTAAAATATTCAAATATTTCAGCACTTTCTCAGGGAAATTCGTAGTTATGAACGTAACTGTGGGTCTGTGAGCCCCAGATAGCGGCTAGCGATGGTGAGAATTACTTGGACACCCCCTTGGGCATGTAAGTCCTTCCACCAAAGTCACACAGTGGCCTATGACACACTTTTTTTTTTTGCAACAAATACCACGGTCATGCAGCCATTTTTCCTCGGAACGCTCAAGCCGAGCCAGTTCCGGTTCTGAATGAGAAAAAACAATGGCAGTTCTCTGGAGTTTATCGAAACACAGTTCTGTATGTAACTAGTATTCTATTTAAATTCAATCCAGTTCAGTTTTATTTGTATAGCAATTTTAACAATAGACGTTGTCACAAAGCAGCTTTACAGAAATCCGGCTTTTTCACTCCTCCTTAACGCCAAGGACTGAGAGTGAGAATCCCCTGGATAATGCTTGCGGACAATGTCATTAAGAACAGAACTTACCTTAAGAATAGCCTGTAAGATGCTCAGAGTTCATCGCTGCACTTACACCACTGGGAGGATAGTTAAGCGTCCTGCCTGCCTATGGTCCATGGTGGGCTTACCACTGTTTAGACAAGGGAACCCCCTGTGTCTTATCCCCAAAGAATATACACAGTTGCTCTGAGGATCTGATGGCTCTCATCCCAGATAAATAGCAAAGTACATTCTACAGACTCACCCTCCTTGAAAGTCCTAAGACTGATCCACAAATTCATCCACAAGGTCACCCAGGGTCATCTTGCCTCCAGTGCATGCAAGGCTAGTTTAAGTGATTGCTAGCAAAAATCAGTTTTCAGTTACACGCATTTCAATTCAGCATCCTACAAAAGCTTGTAACGCGGAGCCTCCAGTACATGAGGAAGGCCCTGTAGCTAGCTCCTAGAGAATCCTAGTGGATGGAGGCACCCTGCCCCTTTAAGAAACACACTTAAAAGCCTATGAGAGCCTAGAAGGGCCCACGATTCAGGAGTAATTTCTGGATTGCTAGGTCAGTCATCGGTTGACAGACCCACAGAAAGTGGTGAATTGTCTAAGGGTACCAAATCTCATCATCTATTTGGGACAGTAGATCTGCTTGGGGAGGAAGCAGCCTATGCCAGTACACTATAGACTGAGAGACGCAGGGACTTTTCAGCAACCGTTACAATGAGAAGAGTTGAATTCTCTAACAGAAGAGGGAAAGAAGTTTTCAATTTTCAATCAGTGATGACAAAGGGGACTTGAAAAGTAACCAAAAGTCGACAACTATATGAATAACATTTGTAAATAAGTATCCTGCTGGCATTTTTAATAGACAGTGCTGGTTAACTCAGAAAATGATAGTCATTAGGTCACAGCTCTTTAAATTCTTTTTCAGAGTACATGAACCTCAAGGGACTTTATTCTGTGCCCAACGAGAAGCAAACAAATGAGTGTGCTGCTCACAGAGAAAATGGCTGCAGTCGAGGTCGTATCTGTGAATTCAGAGGAATCGATCTCGTTTTCAGAATAGTTCCTGAGCTCCCTTTTCAAAAGAAGAAGGAAAAAAAAACCTCACTCTTCACCCAGTTTCTCTCATTTTGGTGTTTGGGCTGGATGTGTGTTTGTCAGACTGATGATCTTTCACCTAAAACCTGCGGCACACATTGTGGCTTTTTTTTTTTTTTTTTTTTTGTTCTAAGTGACAAAGACAAAGGTTGCCATTCACTCCATCGATACATGGCCTGTGCACATTTGTATGTATGTGAAATTTGAAAGAGATGTAAATTTGATAACACTTTACATATAAGGCCACATATAAGCAATATTTTAATTCTTAGCTAACGCTTTCCTGACAATGATGTAATGCATATACTAATCCTTACATCAGGAAATAATGATGTATGAGTCATATATGAGTCACATACATTATTAAAAGCAATTAGCAGTGCTAATAGTTAAATATTAAAATCTTCTTAACTCTTAATATCGTGTCTTACGCGGGATTAATAACGATTATACACATTATGAAAAGTCTGTTGGGAAACATTATAGGCTAAGTCAAATTTGAGACCCTTCTCCAGTGTTTTTTCTCCAACACACCCAATTCTAATCTATTTTTTTTAGATAGTCCTTACTGCAGAACCAAAAGTCCAGGGAGTGGAGCTGATCCAACTCCGCCTATAAGCCTAACCCTAACCCCTAACCTAACACACAACACTGTACAAACTGAAACAACTCATTTAACACACTTTTTGTTCGACCAGATACACTACACGGGGTGGGGGGGGTGGGGGGGGTTGGGGGGGTTAATGACCGTGTGTGTCAGTGCAGCAATTAGCACTGGACAATGACCGTGAACACAAAGGGCATCCTGCAATTCACATACTGAAGGGTTATTAAAATTAAAAAACGAGGACAGTGTCATAGAAGTGAAGCAGCACTCTTTACAGAGTGCTCTGGGGATTTAAAAATTTTAATGTCCTCTTCTCCAGAACCTCCACAATGTTTCACAGATCTCAGTATTAATAGATGAGATAATTGAAGTCTGTCCCGGTTCAAGCATGCTTTTAACAGCAAGTCTGTAATGAAAATAAAAACAAGTCGAATAATGTAAACGGTTAAATATTTCTGTTTATAGATAATTGATTGATCTGTACCTATAATGTAGTTAATCTAATATCATTTCTCCTAACCAGAGAGTTGTGATTAATGACTTAAGAGATTTAGGGCCGACATGAGAGTTGAAATATGAAACATGAGAGCGATAAATATGTTGGTTTTCACTGAATATGCATTATTACTGCAAATATAATACAGAAAGGTAAAACAGTTCCAGTGTATTTATAAGTCCAGGCACAAAGGAGTACACTGTCTAGCTCTGGAAATTTCAAGTAGTCAGACCTCTGACCATGTGACCCGGCAAATGTGGGAACCCAGGCTTGTCTTCTCTAAAATCCTAGCGTACATCATCAGAGATAACATCTAGGCACAGTCTATGGTGGATTTATTTATTGATATAACAAATTTATCAGAAACATCAAAGAAGTCCTTCCAAGGGTAAACATGTGGGTGTTATTTATCTCGGAACAAATCATCCCACGTTTGCATCAGCATACGTTATTATTCCTAATTACGCATCTGAGATACGTCTTTGCGTGACGTTGTACTGTATTATACAAACCACTCGGTATAATTCATTCAGGTTCAGACTTTTCAGAAGTGTCATGTTTGTGGAAATTCACCTTTTCACCGTATCCATGCGGGTTTCCTTCATTCACACACTCGTTCTATGTCCGCAGGGCCAATCCACTTACTGTAACATTTGTTATATCAATAATTAAATCCACTATAAGGCTGCGTCTAGATGTTATCTCTGATGACGAACGCTTGGATCCAACTACCAGCATGTTTCTGGACCTGAATCAGGTTCTCTGGTTTCCTTCCACTGTCCAAAAACATGCTGGTAGTTGAATCGGCTATGCAGAAATTTCCCCGCAAGGTGTGAATGAGTGTGTAAACGTGTGTGTGCCATGCACTGGACTGGCACCCCGCCCTACCTCAAGTCATGTTCCTGGATTCTGACTAGGATAAAGCGCTTGACTGACGATGAAAGAATGAATGGGTTTAAAAAGAATGCACAGTTAAGAACAAAATCACAGTTTGAGCTCATGTTCAACCTGGAGTTTTCTTCAAGAACATCTCTGCATTTGACTGTATTCTGCTGTTCCTCAATTCTAACCAGTCTCCTCATCCCTGACCCTGAGAAGCTGCCCCGTACCATGACGCTAGGTGCAAATGAATCTGCGAATGTCTTTGCATGATGCCCCGTCATCCACTATCCAGCGTGTGTTCCTGTCTCATGTCCAGCGTTCCTGTTGACAGGCTCCAGATCCTCTATGACCCTGACCAGGATAAAGTGCTCTCTGAAGATGGATGAAATAAAGTACGCATCTGTGGCGTACAATATGTAGTAGATTTATCCAATAAAACGTCCAGTGAGTCGCAAAAATGGGCTGCCAACTCGCTGAAAGTGAATGCTTCAGTGTTGCTATGTTGGATACTGTGCATCATGGAAGAACGTTCCGACAGTACAAACGGTGGATTTATTACTCATCACTGTGTTTCAGACGCCAGGCTGAATCGATCCACTCTGTCAGCTTAGATGTTTAGTATGTTTTCGTTGAAAATATCATTGTACTGTTTTATAAATCTCTTTTTATATGTCATAAACACTGCACGTACTGAATGGCCTCCTCTCTCAGAGCTCAGAGTTCAGACTAAGATTAGCAAGACTGATTTCATGTTTATGTTTTGTCACAATCTCACCCTCTCTGAGAATGCCATGTGGTTCCCATAGCCCCATTTGCTTTTGGTTTTCATCCCTAATCCAACTGTAAAGCCTTATCGTGTTCTGTTATTGGTTGCTTCCTCGACGTTGGACCTGTGCCTTATGTTGCTCTGATTCACTTTTCGTTCACTTTTCCTTATAGTTAATTGTACATTTTTGTAAATAATTTCCTTTCAAGTGTTTTTGATGATTTTTTTTACATTGCATCTGCATTATGTTCTGTTGTGTTGTATTGGTGGCGTATTGCTGCCAGGTTTCTACTGGCAGAAGAAAAAAAAAAAAGAAAGATTTACCGTATATCTTAATGCGATTAAGCGGATAAAGAACAGATAATCCGATTCAATTCAATTAAAAAACATGTTGAGCCTAAATGTAGTTTGTGTTCATTATCCTTATCCTATCTATTGTTGAATGCAGAGATGCCTGGAAGGCAAGAGTCCAGTACAGTTTAATGATTTCCTTTGCTAAAGACACCTAATAAATATGGTCATTTGAATCGAGTGTCTTTGAGCGAGGAAATCATTAAACTGTGCTGGACTCTCCATGACTTGAGTCGGCCATTCCGGTTTTTATCCATTACGCATCTCCATGTTGATTCAATATGTAATGATCATACCATCCTGCTAAATCAATATGCTGGCTTGTGTACATCCTTTGTTTAATCCTTATTAAAAACAGAACCTTGTATCATTGTTGAGCAAGTTTTATAATTGACTCAGCGGTAACGAAGCCAGATGTACATCTGTTTCGAACATTAAACGGGAAGCGTTTTTACTTGGATTCGTCATCAAAGCTCACACTAACAATTTTTTTTTTCTTAAAAAGGGCTTGTTTAAAATTCCTGGTCAGACACAACATACGAACGGATCAAATCTGATCGCTGTAGTTGTGTTGAACGTTACCGATGTTGGTACCAGCACTGATTAAATGGGTTAGCAGGGTCAAATAAATCCAGGGTCCCAGGTTTGATTCGCAGTTTGGGTTAATGTCTCTACCCACGTTCTACCCATCATGCACACATTTCCTTCAGTGGGTTCTCAGGTTTCCACCAACCTTTAAAAAAAAAAAATGGACTGGCTATGCTAAATTGCTGAAGAGGAAGATGAAATCAACACCTTCTGAATAAACTTTCAGACAATGCCATTAAAACTTGTAAAATTAAGCTGTCTGCCCCGTGAACATAGCTGTGGAACGTCACATAGAGGTGAGATGCCATAATGAGTGTCACTTTTGTACCGTTAATGCGTGTAGGTCAGAGAGTTTTGTACAAATTCATGTCAATTTATATGTAGATTGAAAAAAAAAAAAGATGCCGGATACAGTACAAATGTGGTGTGAAGGTGAAGGTGCGGTGAATGTGGTGTTTTTTTTCTCAAGATAAAATACACTGATTTCTCACATTAAGGCCAAGGTCATAGTAAACTTTCATAATCATTTCCTGTCATCATTTTCTGGGTGGCAGTAATGCTGAACAAAGCGGAACACGAGGACAAACACTGGTCAGGCTACAGGGAATTGGTTCCTAGTTTTATGTGCGGATTTGTGTATTATTTGCATCATAGCAATTTCATTCCAGCTAACTGATGATGCACCGGACTGCAACTGTATACGAATTAAATCTCATCATGACACAATCCAGATACAAGACTACTGAGACAAACTAGGGCAGCACTGACACTTCTTGTGCCTTGAAAACCAGGATTCTATCCAGACAGGGACAATGCCCATAAAAATGAAAGTGTAAAAGATGGAGTTCATCAATCGATGACTCACTTCAGTGTGTTTATCTAAGATGCATTTTATAGCCTCATTATAAAGTGCAAGAGTAAACAAATCG